>NC_135507.1:44764838-44942338 GCF_052857255.1 Amblyomma americanum
GGGTCCAGTCGTTT
Source organism: Amblyomma americanum (assembly GCF_052857255.1). Lineage (NCBI taxonomy): Eukaryota > Metazoa > Arthropoda > Arachnida > Ixodida > Ixodidae > Amblyomma > Amblyomma americanum. The sequence continues at coordinate 44,764,853 of NC_135507.1, forward strand.
CAAGTAGGATGCTCTTGCCGAACCATATACCACGCACCCGTAGTCCAGCTTTGAACGCACAAAAGAGCGATGTATTTGTAATAGGCATGCTCTATAGGACCCCCCCCCCATTATTGCGAGAGCACCTTTAATGTATTGAGGGCTTCGGGTGCTTTCTTTTTAACGTTGCTAATGTGTGGTACAAATGTGAGTTTCTTGTTAAAAGTGACGCGCAGGAATCTATGTTCTTGTTCATTTGGCAGTGTGGTTGGATTTGAGTACAGGTTAGAATCGACCTGTAGGCTTCATCGCAATGAAAACAGAACAGCTACTGTTTTTTGAGGAGAAAACTTGAGCGGAATTTTCTCTGCACAAGCAACCAGTTTATTAATTTTCATTTTTGTTTGTCTCTTGCAAGAAAATATGCTGGAGGCAGTGTATGCTATCTGTAGGTCATCTACATAAACCGAATACATTATGGACTTGGGCATTACTTTAAATAAGGAATTCATTTTTACTATGAATGAAGAGTGCCGTGCTTAGAATGCATTCCTGGGGTACGCCATTCTCTGGGGTGAAAGTCATGGAGAGAGTTGTTCCTAGGCCGAATCTGAATGTACTGTTAACCAGGAGGTCTTTCAAACAGTTCAGCATCCTGCCTAGGATACCTAGCTCTGCTAGGCCACAGAGGATACCGAACTTCCACGTGGTATCGTAGGCCTTCTCCATGGCGAGAAAACCCCGATACACTGCTGCTTGTGGATGAACGCCTTCCGTATGGTGTTCTCCAGGCAGACAAGGTGATCGGTGGTTGAGCATGCTTTTCTGAATCCACATTGATGTACATCTAATAGTTGCCGAGATTCGAGTACAAAGGTGAGTCTAAAGTTTATTACACTTTCAAAAGAATTAGCAATGCAGCTGTTGAGGGCTATTGGTCTGTAATTGTGAGAATTGTTGGTGGTTTTATGGGTTTCAAAAAAGGTATTATGATTGCCTTCTTCCACTCCTCAGGTATTTTCCCAGTTGTCCATATTTTATTAAATAATTTCATCAATGCCTGCACAGCAGCCTCGGAGAGATGGGCAAGTATAGTGTAATGCAGATTGTCTGGGCCTGGTCCTGCTTTTTAACAGAAAATAACACCCTGTTTAATTCTTGGAGTGTGACGGGTTCGTAATCGTCATGCAGGCCTGCTCCAAATCGAAGTTTTTGTTTTTCAGATATAGCTTTGTGTTTCTGCAATGTGCTTGTGTAGTTGGATAACCTTGAGACTTCAGCAAAATGCTCGCCGAGTAAAGTGGCCTGTTCTTCTAACGATGTTTGGGTACCTGGTGTAGTCAATAGAGGAAGTGTGAAAAGGGTATGGTCAATACTGAATCTACTAACTTTTTCCCACATCTTTTTTGAGGTTATTGAGCTGTTTATTGAGGACACATATTTCTGCCAAGAGGAATTCTCGGCATTTCTTCGAATGAATCGCGCTCTGGCCTTGGCCCTCTTAAAGGCAATCAAGTTCTCCGCTGTTGGATACCGACGCAAGAGCCCCAAGCGTTATTTTATTGTTTTTTTTGCCAATGTGCATTTTTGTGTCCACCATACTTTGTTTTTTGTGTACGAGTCCTGTTGTTTGTGGTATGGCTAGTGTCGCGGCCGATATTATGCATGCAGTAAACCTTTCGTTAATTTCGTCTATGGTGAGGTCTTCACAAAATTCTTTTTCTAGTGTGGCATTAGCTGTAAAAAGTGACCAGTCGGCGAGGTGAAGTTTCCAGCGCCGTGGTCTTGTGGGGATGACTGGAGTAGACGATGAGAGGCTGATGATAATAGGTAGGTGATCACTTCCCAGATGGTCATTTAAAGCATCCCATTTAAAATCGTTAAAAAGCGATGGTGATGCGAAAGCTATATCGAGGAAGCTCATTTTTGCCGAGCTTGGGCAACAATAAGTTGCTTTTCCTGTATTTAAAAGACAGATGTTATTTGAGAGGATAAAATCTTCGATTGTTTGCCCCCTAGAGTCGCAGCGCTCGCTTCACCAAAACGGGGAGTGAGCGTTAAAATCGCAAACTACCAGATATGGCTCCGGCAGTTCATTAATCAGGGCTTCTACATCTTGGATTTTAATGTTAGCGTGCGGGAAGATATAAGGAGCGTTGTAACTAGCGACACAAACCGTAAACTGCCTCAAGTTTTGTGTTAAGTTTAATTTCTTGAGCAGGGACGCCACTTTGAGTGACAATTGCGACGCCTCCCGAGAGTCTATTTGCCTGCTTGTGATCGCGTCGAAAAGTTTTATAACGTTTTAAGATATTTACATCTTTCGGATCAAGACTGGACTCCTCAAGGCACAAAGCAATGGACAACACTAATCATAAAATATGTGTAATATCACTGTAATTCCTCAACAGTCCTCTACAGTTCCACCGAATCACAAAAGCCATGTTTGTGTTTTAGGGTGGTAATGGAACAGAAATAATTTAATTTTCTGGGCCCGTTATCAGAGCTCTGTCCTTTTTTCGCTCGGGAGAGCTGTTTCGCCGCTGTAAAGCAGGCGGAGTAAGCGTTATACCCATCACATCAACAGAGGTGCTTCAATCAACCTATGTGTTATTTTCAGGCCTCCCCTGGCGGGGAAAAGTCCTGCGGGGTGCCGACCCGTGGGCCGGAGCTCCCTGCTTTGGAGATGGCAGAGAAGCGTTCGCTGTCCCTGCATGGGGTATGGATGGCCCTGCCATAGGCTTGTTGGGAGTGGCCTGGGCGGATACCGGAGTGTCATGTGGTGCACCGCCCCTGCGCACCACATCAGTAAAGTTTGTTTTCGTACAAAAGTTAAGGCTGTTCTTGCGTTTAAGAGTCGTCGCGCTTCCTTAAATGGTATATTTTGTTTTGTCCTCATTGTGACGATTTCTATTTCGTTCTTCATGAAGGACGTGGCCTTGAATAGGCGGGATGATTACCTTCGCAGTTTGCGCAGCGAGGTGCTGCACCTTCACAGTTTTCAGAAGCATGTTCTTTTCAGGCACATTTACCGCAAATTTGTGGCCACGAGAGCTTTGCGACGCATGACCGTACAGTCGGCATTTGAAGAATCTTCACAGATTTGGACTATTATGTCTCACGTTTATTTTAAGATAGACTCCTTCTATGGACTCGTGGAGTGTGCTAAAGTTGAACGTCAGGACGATGTTTTGTGGGTACCTCTTTGTCTTCTTTCCTTATTTTTATACGATGTACATTTATGGCATTTTGTTCTTTTAGACCTTCAAGCATCTCTTCCTCAATGAGGTTGATGAAATCCAATTCAGAAATCACAGCCGGACGGTGTTTAGAGACCGGTGTGCTGTAATTGACACAAGAATTTCTTTGATGGACACTAGGCTGGAAACTTTCGTGCATTGGGCTCTGTCTGCGAGTTAAAGCAGCAGGTCACCACTACGCATTTTGAACAGTTTGTAGCCAAGACCTAAGGCTTCGGTTAGGCATTTTTACACCAGGAATGGGGAGAATGGTTCTCGCGGTCTTTCTGTTTCCTCACTATAAAGCAAATGGCAATTTGGAAATTTTTTTGCTTTTTCAAAATAATGTGATATTGTATCAGTCCGCCATCGTTTGTGAGGGCGATCGCTTTCTGGGTGGGGAGAGCCTGGAAATGTAAGTGTTGTTCGGCTGTGCTGCCAGCCACCCATTAAGGCGACCTACGAGGGGACTGGGCAGGAACTTGCTGTAAGTCTTGCCCACGCCAGCAGTACACCTCAAATATAACCCAATATGACGCAACACAAGGCGGTTGCCCACACAAGGTTAACCCTCGGCGCCAGGGAAAAAAGAAAACCAAGAAGCGAGTAGGAGACAGGAGAGTTGCGGGAAAGTGATGGGAAAATGAAAGATAGAGAGGAGGATAGGAAAAGGCGACTGCCGATTTCCCCAGGCGGTTCAGGCCGGACGTGCCGTCTACAAGAAGCTGGGGCCAAAATGGTGTGTTGCCTTCGCCATCATCATCGTCATCATCATCATCATCATCAGCCTTACTGCACCCACTGCAGAGCAAAGGCCTCTCCCGTGCCTCTCCAATTAATCCTGTCCTTTTCCAGTTGCATCCACCCTTTGCCTGCAAACTTCTTAATCTCATCTGCCCAGCTAACATTCTGCCGCTCCCTGCTACGTTTATTTTCTCTTGAAATCCACTCCGTTACCCTTAAGGACCAGCGGTTATCTTGCCTTCGCATTACATGCGGTGCCCAAGCCCATTTCTTCCTCTTGATTTCGACTAGGATGTCCTTAACCAACGTTTGTTCTCGCACCCACTCTGCCCGCTTCCGGACACTTAACGTTACACCTATCATTTTTCTTTCCATGGCTCGCTTAGTTGTCCTTAACTTAAGCTGAAATCTTTTCGTTAGCCTCCACGTTTCTGCCCCGTAGGTGAGTGCCGGTAAGATATAGCTGTTGTACACTTTTCTCTTGATGGAAATTGGCAAACTGCCACTTATGATCTGAGAGAACCTGCGATATGCGCTCCACCCTATTCTTATCCTTCTAGTTATCTCTCTCTCAAAATCCGGATCAGCTGCCAGTAACTGCCCTCAGTCTACTTTACAACTTCCAGGCTCTCACTGCCAATTGTGAAGTACTGTTCCCTTGCTAGACTGTTGAACATTACCTTGGTTTTCTACATGTTAAATTTTATACCAAGCGCTCTGCTCTGCCTGTCTAACTCATTGATCATGATTTGCAGTTAACCTCCTGAGTGACCCAGCAAGGCAATGTCATCAGCAAATCGCAGATTATTTAGATATTCTCCATTTACTCTTATTCCCAACTGTTCCAATTCATGGCTCGGAATACCTCCTGTAAACAGGCGGTGAATAGCATTGGCGAGATGGTGTCTTCTTGCCTGACGCCCTTCCTTATTGGAATTTTATTGCTGACTTTATGAAGGACTATATCAGCTGTGCAGTTGCTATATATATCTTCCAGTATTTTGACATAAGGCTCTTCTACCCCCTGGTTAACAATGCTTGTATGACTGATGAGGTTTATACTGAGTCGAATGCTTTCTCGTAATCAATGAAGGCTATATATAGAGGTTGGTTATATTGTGCGCATTTTTCTATCACCTGATTGTTAGTGTGGATCTGATCTATTGTGGAATATCCTTTACGAAAGCCTGCCTGATAATTTGGTTGTTTAAAGTCTAAGGTTTCCCTGAATCTGTTAGTGATTATCTTAGTAAATACTTTCTAGGCAACGGGTAGTAAGCTGATCGGTCTGTAATGTTTCAAGTCATTGGCGTCTCCCTTCTTATGAATTAAGATAATGTTTGCATTCTGCCAAGCTTCTGGTACAGTAGAGGTCATAAGGCATTGCGTATACAGGGTGGCTAGTTTTTCTAGCACGACGTCCCCACCATCCTTCAACAGATCTGCTGTTACCTGATCCTCCCCAGCTGCTTTTTCCCTTTCCCTTGCTCCTAAGGCTTTCTTTACTTCATCTTTCGTTACTAGCGGGATGACGCATTGCTGTGCACTACTGTCTTTCTCATTAACGCTCTGATTACATTGGCTACTGTACAGGTATGTGTAGAACTCTTCGGCTACGTTAACTATCTTATCCATATAGCTAATGAAATTGCCCTGGTTGTCTCTTAACGCATACATCTGGTTTTTACCTATGCCTAGTTTCTTCTTCACCGCTTTTAGGCTACCTCCGGTCTTTAGATCATGCTCTATTCTCTCCATATTAAACTTCCTTATGTCGGCTACCTTGCGCTTATTTATTAACTTCGATAACTCACGCCTCATGCTTTGGCGCTTCTTAATCAGATCTTTCGTCACCTGAGATAGCTTTCCGGTATCCTGTCGAACTGTCCTACCGCCTACATCTACTGCGCACTCCGTAATGATTACTGTGAGATTATCGTTCATTGTATGCACATCAAGATCGTCTTCCTCAGTTAAAGCTGAATATCTGTTTCTCAGCGCTATCCTAAACTCCTGTACTTTCCGCCTTACGGCTAACTCTATAATGGACTTCCTCTTCACTAGCTTCTCCCGTTCCCTCTTCAAGTCTAAGCTAATTTGAGACCTTTCCATTCTGTGGTCGCTACAGAGCACCTTTACGACGACGGCCACATCCTGAACGATGCCAGGTTAAGCGCATAGTATGAAGTCGATTTCATTTTTAATCTCACCATTGGGGCTCTTCCAGGTCCACTTCCTGTTTTATCGTTTGCGGTAGAAGGTATTCATGATTCGTAAATTATTTCTATCCACGAGTTATAACCCTCCCCTTGCTATTTCTAGAATCTACCCCATAGTCCCCTACCGCGTGGTTCGTCAGCCTGATTCTTGCCCACCTTCGCATTGAAGTCGCCCATCAGTACAGTGTACCGCGATTTTACTTTATTCATTGCCGATTCCACGTCCTCATAGAAACTTTCAGCGGTCTGGTCACCATGGCTGGATGTGGGCGCGTAGGCCTGGGCCACTTTCAGCTTGTACCTCCTATTCAGACTAATTACTATAGCTGCTCGTTAATACTATAGAACCCTCTACTATAGTACTACTATAGTACCCTCCCGTTAATACTATAGAACTCCTCAACGTTGTCAGCTCTATTCTGATTAACAAGGAATCCAACACCTAGTCCTTGTCTATCCGCTAATCCGCGATAGCACAGTATGCGTCCGTCCTTTAGTACTGTATGCGCCTCACCTGTCCTAACTTCGCTAATCCCTATCACATCCCATTTAATTCCCGCTAGTTCCTCGCCGAGGGGCCTTAAAGGTCCAAACGCTCGGCGTTGGCTCAACCCCCCGGATTCCCCTTTCCCCGGACACGGCGGTGCCACGAACGGCTAGGCGCGCGTGCTCGGGTCCGTTGTGATGCACTGTTCACCATCATCCCCTTGCGGTGATGTACCTGCGGTTGCTCGGACACCCGTGATGTCGCCACTAACCAACGTCTGCAAGCTGCAGACGCCCCCCTGCGCGCGGTGGAGGCCGCGGCATCCCAAAGGATCCCCGCCGACCTCCTCTAAGTCAGCGCAACCGGTCCTTTGACTGGTCCCCTGTTTTTGGGCGCAATAAAAGAGTTTACCTACCTACCTACCTACCCCCCTGCGGGGACTCTGTATTTGAGTTTCAAGGTCATTGTTATTTGCCTTTGCTGTGTTTGCTGCAAACAAATTAACTTTTTTTTGTTTTTGGTGAGAGTGCTTTAATAGAGTTATCTACTTTTTCTGTGTGTACTGCAAATCAGCTTATTTGTGGTCCTTCTATCATTGTTTATTCATACCTCTTATGTACATTGTTACTTGTACTGTTCTATTAACATTCAAGGTGTCTTTGTTCTCTCGTTATTGTTACTTTTACTGAGCTTGTACTTTTTGTATTTTGTGTACTGTTTGTGTTTGTTTTGCGTTATGTTGAACAGTACATCATTGGACCAAGGGATTGCTACGAATTGCTCAAAAGCAACAAACCCTCCTTTACTGCTCATGTAAATAAAAAAAAGATATTGTTCAACTGGCTAAAAATTTTGTAGCGCGGAGGAGATATGGCAACATAAATGGCCTTGTTTGGACAGACCGGAGAAAGCACCACTCATATTCCTGGGAACTGTGAATACTTTGACATATTTCACACAGGTCTAAGTACAGCAGGGCCACGCTTACCGGATTGCGAGCACTTAGAGAAGGCCTACTGTGGAAGCTCCGTCTAATTTCTCATGTAGTTCTCTACCTCTCTACTAGAGACTATTTTCTTTGTAAATTTTGATGAAATCAGATATTTATGTTAAAAAGCGGGGGGAAAACTTAAGCTTCTCCTTAAGGCTATGATGCGATAGCGTAATGGGCTAATTCCTATATATGCAGAACATAATTATTTGTAATCATAGATCCCTGGGAGTCCACATAGACTTCGAGGTGCAGTGACACAGCGATTAAGCGTTGCGCCACTGCGGTGCCGTGGCAGGTGCTTCCAGTGCTGGGCCTTGTGTGGCCAAGGTTTCTCTTTCAGAGCGACCAATAATTAATTTAACAGCGAGAGCGGATGTCGCCAGTAGCCTTGAAACACCTGCGAGGGAGATTACGCTAGCTTCATGGAATTCTGGCTAGTTTTAAAAATCCACGTGTGCAATCGCTAGAGCCTGACCTCAAGCTTCGGTTTCTTAACAGAGCGCTAAGACCTTAAGTCGCATTCACAAAACCACTAATCCTGTGTTTTCAGTATTGCTGATAACCCTGCATGCATCTCTGCTGGTGCGACGAGACATCGCACACATTCTAACTTTATCACGGCAGCTGTATCACGGTAGCTGTATCACTGGACACACTCCATACTCAAAACAGTGTCGTTGGCAAGTCAAACAAACAAAATCCTTAATCATTCTTTCAAATAAAAAATTCAAAAACAGAAAAAATGCCAAAACTTTATAGGACCCATAGATTATGTATTCTTGTCTTGCGGAGTATTGTTGCTGCAGAAGAATCTTAGCTCAGTCTCTTTTTTTTATTTTCATCGACTGCTAAAATCTAGAAAGCATCTCCGCAAGATTGGCATGAGTGGGCTGCAATTGAGGTATGAGTTAAAGAGGTTTTTAATCCTAGAACACATGACCTCGTATTGTGTACGTAAATAGCGCCACCAAAAAACAGATCAATTAACCCAGAGACGAAACACGCCTAAGAGTTTAAAGATGCGGTGGTCTATATAATTGTGAAAATATCTCCACACTGCATTTTTGCATGAGTCCGCGTCAGCTAAGCGAAGAGCTCCAGAGGGTTTCCATGATAAAAGGCAAGTGTTCGTATTTTCTACGTAACCGCGCCCTGAAAACCACATCGATCAACCAAGTCACGTAACACACCTAAGAGCACAAAACATGCGCCCGCGGATACAATTGTATAATTTATTGCCACGCTGCATTTCTGCTTCAATGGGCTTCAGCTGAGCGATGAGCTCCAGATTTTTTTCTTCGTACAACGCAATTGTTGGTCTTGTCTTCGGAAGGCGCTCCATGAAGGCCACATCAGAAAACCAAGTGAAGTAACAGGCCTAAAGCCATAGAACTGTGTATCGACGTCATTGTCGCGGAAACTGATGAATAAAGCGCGACATACAGGCTATTCTTTAGCTACGGATACAAGAGCTACGGACTCTAGCCTGCGCTGTTGACAAGTGCTGCTTCCAAACACAACGGGATTCACGTGGCAAGCAGAAGCATCGGCATGCAGAGCGTCGAGTGCGGCGTTCGAGTTTGCGACAGGCGCTTGCTCACGCATTGTGTTTTACAAGAATAAAACATAAAAAAACTAAACTGTTGCCCATAGAACTGAAGATGTCCCTTATTGTGCGGAGGCGGATCACAGAATAAGTGCGAAAGCAGTTTGCAATTTGCAAGACTGGCTGATTCTCAGCCGCTTGGTACGTAACATTCTAGGCTTCAGCTCGGAAAACCGCGAAAAGACAAGCGAAAGGGTGAAGGACAATGATGAAGGTCAGCGATCTGTATCATTGCCTTGCTTTCGTTTCCGTTGTTTCCAGGCGTGACGCCCGGCATGCAAGTCGACATACGCTGCTATTTAAGGAAGACGAAAATAACAAACTGTTTTTACTTGCGTCACGTGATAGTCCCTCAGCTCTTGCGCATATGATTTGTTATGTAGTGCTGCAGGGTGCGCCCGTCAATGCGAAAACGAAAATGAGAAGATGACAAGCGCGAAGGTACCAGGGACGAAAAAGAAAAGCAATTAATAAGAAATAGGTGTGTTGTTAATGAACTACGTCATAACGGTGCCCGAGCACATGTCCGTCGTGTCACTCTGGGGAGCGCAAGTGAGCTTTTGCACACGCTTACAGACAGAAATGAGTATGCATTGACCATATACAAAGTAGCCATGAAGTGCTAGCTCGAGAGAAAACAGAACTATAGGAAGCTGTCAGAAATATATGATGCGCAAAGCCTATACACTGCGCACAAAGAGGACTAAAAAGTACATCTCCCCATAGGCATGAAATTTCATGGCGGAAGAAATTTCCCAGTTTTTAGCGAAAAGACGAATTCATCTTTCAATGAGCGGCTTCGCAGGCATTAGGCTCGACCAAACGCGGAAACCTGAAACATAAGATACCTCACAGCACTAGTTGCAGGTGTATCCTTCCTGAACATGGAAACTGCTGCCCATGTTGTCCCGTGAGAGGCAGTATTGATCAAGTTCGAAATTGCGAGCGGAAACTAGCTGTTGTCCACTGGCCATTCGATGCCACGTCCTCCAGAATCTAAACGATGCGTACACAAACTAAAAGCAGAAAGACAGGAGACAAGAACGAAACAGAAACATGCAACGTGCATTACAAATATTAAATGAAAGACAGAGAAACATAGCCCTATGCGCACTTTTATTCGATGATAGGTAACTACTCTACTGAAACTGAAGTTCTTCTATTCAGGAGAAACACACGAACTAACCTTTCGACGATGAAAGTAAACAGACAGAAAAGAATGAATAAAAAGACGATCTGCTTTTCTTATTATGAATCTAGTCGAAGAGAAAGAATAGAAGGGACATTTATTTTTGGAAATAAAGTACAATATCGATTTCAAGGATACGTCGCAACAGTCGAAGCATAGTTAAGAAGGCTCAATGCAGCGCTGATTTTCAGCACTGTGCTTTACTTTTGCTTTTGTTGTAGAGAATGTGCTACAGATATATAATAGCGGAATGAACTCGCCGAGCAAGGTTTCTTGCATTTCAGCTGAAGATGATGAAAAAGCAACAAACGTCACTCAGCGAAAATTTTGAGCATCCGCGGTTTGTCAGGCCGCGAACCGACTATCCACATCAGGTCAATTTTCCGCTAAGCGCAGACATCTCCACCAATGTATACCGCTGTCTACATCAAAGCAGGGAGGGACTCCCACTGATCTCACTATGGAATTTCGGAGAATTCACGCCGGAGACGCGAGAAGGGGGCCAAATCCTTTTAGCATTTCAACGTTACTCGGATAGACCGATGAGAGTAACAATGCGGGATGGAGCCGATGTCTGACTCACCCTGGCACCTTCAACTCTATGTGTAGCCGAGAGAGTGGATGCGGCGACGGTGGTCACGTCATTCTCGTGATCAGTGAGTCATGCCTGTGGAGCTCTGTTTCTGGCGACAGTCTAGTGCACAGTTGTTAAGATGCAGCTGAAAATTTGGCTGTCGCCATTGCCATTAGAAGAAAGTCGCAGGGATTGGGATTTGATTCATAAGGAAGAAAATTGCAGGCGGAGGTAAAATGTTACGGCTCGAAGGTTTATCTGCCTATGTGCCGCGATCCTGACTTGTTTGTCAAGGCGTTCCAAACGTTCGCCTAATGAATTTCGTCACAAATGCTGCAGCACATAGTATAAACCAAAGCTAAGACCATAGTCATTTATTCCACAACTGATTGATAACAGCCATATTGTTAGAATACGTCTGGTCACACAAAGGCTCTTAAGGAGTGTCATTCTCAGGATGATTCAGTTGGAATAAGTTCGCTTGTGAATAGATAAAGTCTTGAATAAAATTGTATTTCGAAAAAAACGTTTTTCTGCGTCATGCGTGCTTGTTTCTATGTATTTCTAACTATGATTTTGTCTTTGTGTTGTACTTATGATTATCCTTAGTCATCGCCTATGTAATCCTAATGAATGTTGTGTTGGGTTCTATTGTACATAGGGGACTCAGGCCGTCATGCTCCAAACATAAGGTTAGAGAAACTGTTTTCTGCAAAAATTTTAGACATATTAATTAGCGGTAGTGTAGAGGGCGTAAAACGTTTTCTATTACCTAGTGCTAAAAGAATGAATTTTTCCTGAATGGCTAATATTAAAAGTTTTTAAAAAGGCCGGGTAACCTCTAAAAGCATCCTTGGTTGCGCAAGGCTGTTGAGCCTCCCAAAGAGTAAATCAAAGCCTTCTTCTCAGGAATGAGAAGGTGGCTGAGGTGTATCCAAGAATTCAGCCAAAGAGTTTGTAAAAATCTAGGTTTGCAGAGAAAACCTGCTTCTCTTAAAAAGCAAAACACACAAGACGTGTCGACAATTCCACCTTCACCCAAGAGCATCATCTGGTGTTAAGGAATGTGTTAGTTATAAAACCAAGTAAAATACTTTTCTCTTAGATTTTATAGTTTTTTGCGTGAGCATAAAATGTGGTGAACTGTTAGTTCATCTCCACTTTTTTCACAAACTGGTTTGTCTTCTTTTCTCAAAAGAATGTCGTGTGGGAGGTATGTGTGGCCTATACGGAGGCGACATAAAATAACGTCAGTAAAACTCTCCTTGTGGAAACAATACCTTCATTCACTTTAGACCGCCGCGGTGGCCGTGTGATTGAGCATTCGCCTCGCATGCGGGAGATGTGGTGTTCGATCCCCAGTGCCGCCGGGTACCCACCAGTAACGGTTGAAATTCTTGGAAAATGGGCCTTTGACCCCCCCTTGAGTAATTGAAAAATACCTTGTGCCAGCGCTCTTTGGCCATAGACGCCCTTGCGCCATAAAAATCAATCATCATCATCATCACCTAAGACTGAATTTACCAAGCGCAGTTTGTAGTTGACTTGGTCGTTCCAAGCCGACTGCCATTTTTTCCTCAATTTTTGGTGTACTAAGTTCATGAAATTCTTAAAGGGTACGTTCACGGTTTTTACCTGCTTGCTACCAGCTTGAGCAGCACACAAGTCTGCTCTCTTGTTGCCTTTAATTGCAACAGGACTCGGTACCCACCAGTTTATATATTGTCCTTGAGTTATGGAGGTTGTTATGCTGTGTATGATGTCACCAAGCAATGGAGTGATTGGATTTCTGAAATGGAGAGCTGTAAGTATGCTTAGCGAGTCTGGGGAAATAATGATGATTGTGAGGTTCTCATTCACTATTTTTTCGACGGCCAAGGAGACTGCGTAACCTTCGGCCGTGAAGATGGATGCACACTGCTGAAGTTGTACTGTTTCCTTCCATTTCCTTCGTACTACTGCGCTTCCAACGTACACCTTTGGTTTTCGAACCATCAATGTAAAAATCCAAGAAGTCACTGTATTTTTCCTCGCGTGATAAAATGTCCTGTGAGATATGGTCGTGTGGAGTTCGTTTTTTGCGGAATTGTGGAAGAATGACATCACATATTGCAGGAAAATTGTACCATGGAGTTAGTGGATCTCGCCTTTGTGCAACACCAGGTAATGTGTCCAGTACGTCTAGATCATGACACATATCTGCAAATCGCAAGAGTAGAGGCCTGGTGGCTTGCGGTTTGCATTTGAAAATTATTCTAGAAGGACAGTTCGTTACAATTGGATAGAAGATGTATTTTGGTAGAGACCTCATTTTAAGGATATACGAACAAGTCAGCGTGATCCCTCTAACTTCAAAAGGAGGTTCATTTGCTTCTTCATTGAGGCTGACTATGGGAGATGTTCTGTATGCGCCGCAGGAGTGCCTTGGTCCTAAGTTATGAAATGAATCCAATTTTTTAGGTATGACGGTCCTGCTGAACCGTAAACAATGCATTCATAATCTCAGGATGACCGTATCCATAATCTAAGGATGACCGTACCAAAGATCGATAAATGTGCAGGAGGCGTGCTATATCAGACCCCTAATCTTTCCTTGACAGCATTTTGAGTATGTTTAGAGATTGCGACACTTTATTTTTCAGCGTATTTATGTGCGGTAGGAATGGGAGTTTATTGTCGCTAAGTTGTAACTAAAAATTTATGTGCTTGTTTTAACGGAAGTATAATTTCATTTAGGTGCGGTGTGGGATCACTGTGCAAACCTTATTTAAGTGAGAAAAGGACTGCTACTTTTTATTTGGGGAGAATCTGAACCCACTTATATCGGCCCAAACTTCGTCTGTTTAAGTCAGTTGTGTCTTTCGCTCGCAGGTTGACAGGCTGGAGGGTGTGCATGCTATAATATATAAAGGTCATCAACATATACGGAATACTTAATGGACTTTGGAATTATTTTCGCTATGAAATTCACTTTTACTTATAGAGCGTGGTACTTATAATGCACAACTTCCGGAACCCCATTCTACTGATCGAATGTTTTAGAAAGTGTACAACCTAGACGTACATGAACTGAACGGTCTGAAAGAAAGTCTTTCAAAAATTAATCATCCTGGTAGGGATACCTAGGTTCACTAGGTCCCGAGGAATCCCAAACCTCCTGGTAGTATCATAAGCCTTTTCCAAGTCGAAAAATACTGACAGAAAGTGTTGCGTTTGTATGAATGCTTCTCGTGGAGTGTTTTAAAGGCGGACAAGATGGTCAGTTGTTAAATACACCTTCCTGAATCCATGCATGGTGAATGTCCATAAGTTCACGGGATTCACACAGAAACATTAACTTAATATTCAAGGTACTTTCGTGAAATTTTGCGAGACAACTCGTGAGGGCTATTGATCTATAACTGCCAGGAGAGGTTGACGGCTTTCCATGTTTTAGGAATGGCACAACGACAGCATTTTTCCATGCATGCGGTAACTTTCGCAATTTCTATATTTTGTAGAAGAATTTCAAGAGGGCCTCTTCGGCAACTTCAGAGTGGTAAGCGAGGTTTTGATAATGTATTAAATCGGGGCCAGAAGCTGTCTCCTTACCGGCCGACAGTACTGCATGTATTTCTTGAGGTGTAATTAGGTTGTTATAGGTCTAATTTGAGCTGCCACTTGTCGGACGTGATTTCTTCTCAGATGTGCTTTTGTAGTTTAAAAATAAATGTGTGTAGTGTGAGGAACTCGAGACCGCCGAAAAATGCTCCGCAAGTATGTCTGCCTTTTCGTGAATAGTTCTTTGTGATCCTGGAGCAGTGAGAACAGGCATTGTGAAGGCGGAGTAGCTACGATTCAGTTTACGCATATGCTCTCATATTTTCTTACATTTTCTGTCTCTCTCTAATTAGTCACTCTTTAGCGTCTGTTAAGCAGCACCGTTTTCTGGGTGTAGTTCTTGACAGACAACTCTCTTGGGCTCAACATATAAAATCTATCGAAGACCAGGTGAACTCTGTTGTGGACGTGCTACGCAGGCTTGCAGGTTGCAGGCTGTTCTTCATCTCTGCTTACAGTTCAGAATGCAATCATTTATCAAAAATAGCCTAGTCCTCACCAATTATTCACGGTCTGTCGCGAACCTCCGAGGAGCGTCTGGAAAGACTGTTAGCTAGGGAACTCCGTGTGTGTTTGGGAGTTCCTCAAGCGACTTCCAGCTCTCCGGTAATTGCTGAAGCACGGCAGCCTCCGTTTAAATTGTTATGAACAACAGAGACCTGCAGGCATATTTTTCATCTGATAACCCAGCATGACAAGCACCCATTAGCTTCCGCGCTTCATGAGCGGGATGGAAGTCATATACATCGATTGTTTCAACACCACCGCCAGCTTCTTCCCAGTCATGATTTTTGCGAAGGAGACACAAAAAATCCCCCACAGCTTTTGGTTCCACCTACTATACAGAAGTTTGTCGAAAGTTTAATTAAAAACCGTGACATGATGATATTCGCTGATGAGCAGTTCGCACCTTACAGGTACGCATGCAGTATCCCGGTTACATTCAAGTGTATACTGACAGTCCAGCCTTCAACATTCATCAGAGTGAGCATTTGGGATTGCGCACCTGAATGAGCGACGGGCATGTGAAGTGGCTCACACGACACAATCAACGACTGTAGAAATTGACGCTATTTATTTGGCTCTGCAGTTCATCTCCTCGGCGCGAGACCCACGTACGTGGGCAATCTTTAGCGATTCCCAGTCCGCAATCAAATAACTTAACATCGCTAGTTCCGTGCCATGGAATGTTAGACTGTTATACGAAGTTATCAAAGAATTTTTTGACGCTATCAAAAAGCAGCATAATATAGCTTTCGAGTGGATACCCGCACATTGCTTTATTCTTGGAAACACTGAGGCGGATGTAGCGACTAGCCAAGCACACTCCAATGCCCTCACTTATGGCCTTCCAATATGAAGATGCACATTGCGTCGCTTCTTTAAGGCCATGCGCAATGAAATGAACGAGGAGATGTGGTTTCAACTAAACCATACATGTCTTGATCTGCATTTCATCGGCCCGTTGCTGCCGTTTAATATTCCATTCTCTATGAGCAGAAGTTTGAAACGCTCCTTGACTGCTTGCGTTTAGAAACCGCTTGCACGAAGCACTTTCTTCATAGAAATGGCCGCGCAGAAAGCCCACGGTGTGCGCGTGGTCAAGAAAACGAGGATGTGGATCCCCTATTATTGGACTGTCGTGAACACGACAATCTGAGGTCAGGATTGAAGAAAGACTTAAGCGCTCTTTACAAAAGGCCCTTAAGTCTGAAAAATCTCTTAGGCCCGTGGCCGACATGTGAACTCCAAAAATGAGCACTTGTGGCATTGATAGCATTGCTTGAGGACAGCGGTATTCTTGGGAGGTACTAGCATTGTAGAATTGGAGTCAGTGCCAGAGCTCTTACTTCTCTGCGTGTGAGTTCTAAAGTCATTGTTATTTGCTTTTCTGTGTTAAATGCGGCGGTACTCTTGCGGCGTGTACAGTAAATCAGCTCATTTCTTGTTCTTCTGTCCTTGATAATTCATATCTCTTATGTACATAGTATCGCCGACAGGTGTCCCCGGGCGGCGCCTTGAGGAAAAAGAAGTGAGACGCGCGTGCTCTTTGCAGCTGAGACACTGCTTGATTCCTTGCGGCCTGTGCCAAGCCTTTTGATTCTGCAACCCATTTTGTGACATTTTGTGGTGAAGTGCGCTGGGTAAATCGCTATGGAATATGTCGCACACCCCTCCGAACACCGAGGACCCCCGGCCTCTCTCTTTCGACACGCCAGTGCACCGGGTCAGGAGCCAAAATCTTGGACTGACCCCTGAGCATGGGCTATTGGAGACAACCTCGCCACCTGGCCGACTGCCTCCTGTGCTCAGGCCATTCGATGCTCCTTCTGCTCCTACCCCTCAACCGGTCATGCAGGGCGCCGCGTACTACACCCTCCAGAACCCACGGCT
Source organism: Amblyomma americanum (assembly GCF_052857255.1). Classification (NCBI taxonomy): domain Eukaryota; kingdom Metazoa; phylum Arthropoda; class Arachnida; order Ixodida; family Ixodidae; genus Amblyomma; species Amblyomma americanum. The sequence continues at coordinate 44,781,878 of NC_135507.1, forward strand.
ACCAAAGACCTTTCACGGGACTCAACTGGAGGACGTGAAAGATTGGCTCCTTCAGTTTGAACGTGCCGCCGAATTTAACCAATGGGATGACGCCGCCAAGCTGAGGAACATATTCTTCAGCTTGGAGGACGGTGCTCGTACGTGGTACGAAAACCGTGAGGACACTCTTTCATCATGGCCTGAGTTCCGACGTCAACTGCTCGCCGCGTATATCAGCGCTGATCGTCGGGAGCGAGCTGAACGAGCCTTGCAGTCCCGTATGAAATGCCCAAAGAAACGGTTACAATGTACGTCGAACACATGACGCGGCTCTTCCGACGGGCTGACCCAGCCATGCCGGAAGCCAAAGAGCTGCGCCACCTAATGCGCGGTGTTAAAGAACAGCTTTTCGCCGTCCTCGTTCGCAGCCCCCCAGCACAGTTGCCGAGTTTTTAGTGGAGGCAGTCACGATGGAGCAGGTCCTCCGGCAGCGTTCCACCGTGTACGACCGGCCAGTCCTTGCTGCTCCTGTTACGGAGGCCCGGTTTTCAACAGCCATACCGACTTTCTCCGCGACATGATCCGGGCTGTTGTCCGTGAGATTATTGGTGCGTCGCAGCCAGCGGCCAGCTCCCTTATGAGCGTTATCCGCGAAGAAGTGCAGCAAACTGTCAGGCCACCGTTACTACACGCCGAACCACAACCTACCCAGACAGACTACTGCCGCCCGACCTACGCTGACGCGCTGCGACGCCCTGCCCCAAATCCAGCGGCAGTTTTTCCCAACCATCACGACGTCCTGCTACCCTACGGGCCGCCAGAGCAGCACCGCATCCCGAGTGATCGAGAACCACTGCGCAGAGCGGACGTCTGGCGTGGCCCTGACCACCGGCGTTTGTGCTTCCACTGTGAGGAGCCTGGTCACCTGACCCAGCAACCTCAATGGTCCATGGCGTGCCGTCAGTCCCGATCACCGTCACCTCGCCGTCCATCGGTTTCACCGAATGCGCAGAACTACTCGCGAGCGATGGCGGACCGCTCGAGCAGCCCTCGCCGGGAAAACTGAGGACAGTGGCCTCTGGGGGCATGGTCGCTGGATACCGACGCTGTAAAGACCCCATGACGACGCAGACATCCGATGTTGGAGTTGTGACGACGTCGACGACAGTAGCTGATGTAAATGACCGCTTCTCACTCGGCATACCCGTGCTTCTCGACGGTCACAGCATTAGCGTGTTGGTGGACACAGGAGCGGAGTTTCCAATTATCAGTGACAAATTGGCAGCGCTTCTAATGAAGGTCAAAACTCCTTGCTCTGGCGTGCAGATCCGGGCGGCGGTGGGTCACATCATTGCTCCGCTTGAACAGTGCACGGCTAGGGTCCAGATCAGTGACTCGATGTTCATAGTTAGCTTCCTGGGGCTCCGCGACTGTTCCCGTGACCTGATTTTGGGCGTAAATTTTCTCCGCGAGAATGGTGCTGTTATTGACCTGCGGCACAGAACCGTTACGTTTTCGAGAGCGAAAGCCGACGACACCTCCGAAGTTCGGCGACGCAGCTCCGCCCTTCGTATTTCCACTGAAAGTGTCTTTATCCCGCCGCGCTCCAGTGTTTTTGCAAGCGTCGAATGCGATGATGGGCTACGTGATGGACCTGCAGCCGACGAGGGCAACCTTTTCTTGCTGCTAACACGCGGCATTTGCGCGGCTCGAAGTGTTGTCCACCTCTGTAACGGTCGGTCGGAACTCCTCATTACTAATTTTACGAGGGAACCTCGTTACCTTTTCCGAGCTGCTGCCGTCGCGTGGGCCGACCAATTGGCCGATGTTACTGAGTGCTTTGCGTCCGAGGCCAAGGACCGTCCGGACACGTCCCTGGATCGCATCGATATTAGCTCCGGGCTCTCAGCGACTCAACAGCGCTATCTCCGCGCTCTACTGCTGCAGTACAAAACCTGCTTCGCATCCTCCTCGAAAGTGCGGCAAACGGCGATCACGAAGCATCAGATCATCACTTCAGATGACGCTCGCCCCATACGACCGCAGCCCTACCGCACTTCCCCGAAGTAACGTGACGCTATCCAAACGCTGGTGAAGGAGATGCTTACAGACGACATTATTCAGCTCTCTAAGTGCCCGTGGTCGTCGCCCGTACTGCTTGTTAAGAAGAAGGATGGGACACTGTGCTTTTGCGTGGATTACCGTAAGCTGAACGCCGTAACGAAAAAGGACGTCTACCCGCTGCCCCGCATCGACGACTCGCTCGACAGACGTATTTGACGCGCTATGCGGAAGCCCAAGTGGTGCCGCGCAGTACATTTTCTGAAATTGCGCGGTTCTTCATACACCACATTGTTTTACGACATGGCGCCCCGTCCTCCGTCATCACCGATAGGGGCACCGCGTTTACAGCGCAGCTCATGCACGAGGTGTTCCAGCTGAGTCACACGAACCACCGCAAGACTACTGCATACCACCCGCAGTCAAACGGGCTGACGGAGCGCCTCAACAAAACCTTAGCGGACATGCTCGCAAGGTACGTCGACGTAAAGTACAAGACTTCGGACGAGACCCTGCCATATTTGATGTTTGCCTACAACAAGGCGATTCAGGAAACAACTCGATTACGTCGTTTCGCCACGTCTACGGGCGTGATGTCCAAACGAGGCTCGACGCCATGCTTCTTTGCCCCCCCTGACGGCCAGGCGCTCACGCTAGACCCCGAGAAATTTACCCGGCGCGCAGAGGAAGCCCGCCAACTGGCCCGTATGCACATCCGCCGGCAGCAGACAACGGATGCAGAACGCTACAACCAACGACATCGCCACGTCGAGTACCACCTCGACGACAAAGTGTGGGTATGGACCCCGGTACGTCGCCCCGGCCTGTCGGAGAAGCTCCTGAGCCGCTACTTTGGACCATACACAGTACTGCGCCGCATCACGGATGTGACGTATGAAGTCCTCCCCGATGGCACTCTGCCCAGTTTGTGCCGCCGACCGCAGCCTGAGGTCGTGCACGTACTGCGTTTGAAGCCGTACTTTACGCAGTAACGGGCTCCTCGTTCGCTTCAAGTGCGCCCACGTTTTTGCTTCCATTTTTGGATGGAGAGGGGGAATAATGTCGCCAGGTGTCCCCGGGTGGCGCCTTGAGGACAAAGAAGTAAGACGCGCGTGCTCTTGGCAGGTGGGACACTGCTTGATTCCTTGCGACCTTTTTGATTCTGCAACCCATTTGTGACAATATTATGTACTGCCCAGAGTACAACCCGGAAAGGTATGCGACGCTCGCTTCCTTCAAGAAGACAGGAACTCTTCACAGTACAGTTCAGGACATTGTCTACCCGAGTGGAAACCAGATATGCAGAAGGGAGGCTGTATACCTTTTATAATTTCTGCAGGACACTGATCTTGTTTCTAAATGGTGACAGCAGGAACGGACTATGGCCTACTGTTATTGAATGTGTGCTTAGATGGTGTCTTGTGGAGTGGACTGCGTTATACTGTGAGTGAATGTGCGTATGGATTGTGGCACTACAATGGACTGTGACTGAATATGTGCATAGATGATGACTTCTGGAGTCGACTGTGATGTGGACTGTGCGGAGTGATTGTGTGCATAGATGGTGACTGCGGGGGAATGTGTGCTATTATAAGAGACTGTGTGCATAGCGGGGTAGATGCGCCAGGTTTTAGGACATTATTAACATAGGAGGGACGCTACGGTGGAGCAGTTGCCGGCAGAATAAGCAAGGCTAATCCCACCTGTAGCGTTCAACACCTCAACTCACTGGCATTGGAAATTTAAGGCACTTGTACAAAGTACTTGTCCGTGAGGCGCGGAGGTGGTGCTCTTTGTCATGTTGACCTCCTTATTGCTGGTGCTGGCGAGGCAGTGTTCGGGGGATCCTGCGTTGGAGGCGCTGTGGCTCGGCAGTACGTGACTGCAGTGGATCGCGGCAGGCCGAGGTTGCCGAATTGTTCGAGCTGTTTGCGTCGTCGACGAGGTCCGGCAGTTCCCTCGCAAAGGGTTCGCTGGTCGGCAGTAGGTGCCGCTGGTTGCGTCAAAGAACTCTTCCATCTTTGGTGAGGACGTCGTACGACCTGGGAAACATGGATTGACGCAAGACTTGAGCTTTCGGTGACCACGTGCTCTTCCTCACCCGAACGAGGTCACTTTTCTGCAGTGGAGCCAACGGCCGCTTGAGGCTTTGGGTCTGGCGATGCTTGTATACCTGGTACTTGGCACTACAGCGCAAGTCGGGCAATGTAATGCGAAGCTCGCGGCCCTGGAGGATCCCTGCAGGGGTTCGACCGCACAGTAGAGGTGTGGTCAAGTAAGCAAGAAGTCCCAACCAGAAACCTTGTTGAAGTTTAGTGGTTTTCTTCAGGATGCGCTTTACATTTGCACATCCTTTTCCGCGGGACCATTTGATTGAAGGAATCGTGGACTCCAGGTGGTGTGTTTGAAATCATGTCGCTTTGCAAAAGCAGCGATCTGCGGACCGTTATCTGTGCATACCCCCATTGGTATGCCGTATCGCGCAAAAATGGAGCTAGTTGACCCAGTGACGCTCCTCGCTGACAAGTCGTTGAGCAGTTCTGCTTCGGGGAGGTTTGAGAACGCATCGTATAAACACAAGTAGGAGTTCCCGCTGTTCTGGAAGATGTCGATGCCCACTCGGTACCAGGGCTTTTCAGGCACAGGACGTATTTTCAATGGCATTCTTGGTTGGCTGTATGCGTACTGCATACATACGCTACACTTCTTTACAAACGCCTCAATGCCTGAGTTCATTCCAGGCCAGAAAACTAGACGTCGTGCCTGGAGTTTGTTATATTAATGCCCATTTGGCAGTGATGGATTTTTCTAAGATTTCCCGTCGCAAGCTAGTTGGTACCATAGCCTTGAAGCCTTTTAGCAGGAGGCCACTAACTTCGGACAGCTCGCCCTCGCTTGACTTCAGCGGCCCTACGATAGGAATACCATCAGTTAGGCATTTTAGAACGAAGCGCCGATAAGGGTCGTTCCTCGTCTCTACAGCCAGTCGCTTGCATGTGTTGTCGCTGTCAAGCGAGCAAACCACAATTACAGAAATTACAGCATGAACTTCCACGTCATAACTCTGGATGGTCGTATCCTCCTCGGCGGGGGCCCTTGATAGCATGTCGGCGAGCAGAAGTTTTTTCCCGGAACGAAGCATATTGTGGTGTCATAACGAATCAGCCTCAGAAAGAACCGCTGCAGCTTCGGCGGCATATCGCCAACTGCTTTTTGTAGATGGCAAATAATGGGTGGTGGCCTGTTTCCACAATAACCTGCCGGTCATAGATGAAGTGATGAAACTTTTCGCACCCGTATATGATAGCCATTGCTTTCTTCTCTAATTGAGAATACCGCTGCTGCGCGTCAGTGAGCACTTGGGAAGCGTAAGCCACGGGTTTCAAAGAATTGCCATGGCATTGCAACAAAGCTGCGGCAATCCCATTCTGCGATGCGTCACAGGACACTTTGGTTGGCTTTTTTGGGTCAAACATTGACAGGAGCGGTTGTTTGCTCATGCTATGGCATAGCAGTTTCCATTCACTCGCATGGTTATCTGTCCATTCGAAAACTGCGTCTGGTCTGATTAGGCTCCTGAGAAGAGTCGTTCTTTGCGCCAGCGTGGGCGACAATTTTCCGAAGTAGTTTACGACCCTGAGCATTCGCAGAATTACCGATTTGTCAGAGGGGACGTGCATTTCCAACATACTTTTCACTACTGAAGGGCTTGGTTTTATACCTTCTGCACTGATAACGTCGCCTAAGAACTCAATTTCTTGAACGTCAACTGTGCACTTCTCACGATTAAATATGAGACCGGCCTGCTGAGCTGCTTGCAGCGCTGACCGCACACGCTCGTCGTGCTCCTGCCGGGAGGTGCCCCAGGCAAGTATGTCCTCGACGTACACTTTCACGTCGGGAAGCGATTCAAAATTTTCATTCAGTGTTTTCTGGAACATTTCGAATGCCGACGAAATACCGAAAGGTATTCGTAAAAACGATATCGACCGAACGGTGTTGCAAAGTACAAATCTTGGAGGTTTCTTCGTGCAATAGGATCTGCTGGAACGCTGAGCTTGCTTAAAGTCTAGAGAACACTGTTGCGCCCGCTAGCTCGGATTCTATATCTTCTCGCCTTTGCATTTCGTAGTGTTCTCGCTTAATGCATTCGTTTATCGTTCTAGGGTCAATACACACGCGGATATTGCCGTCTTTTTTGTGAACGATAACGAGAGTACTCACCAAGTCTGTTGCTTCTGTGACCTTCAGATGATCCCAGCCTTTTCTATGCGTTCAAGTTCTAGCCGAAGCGGTTCTCGCAGAGCCAGAGGTACCCGTCTCACTGTATGGACAACAAGTGTGGCACCTTCATGCAGGGCCATGCGATAGTGGCGTCGAACACAGCCTGTGCCGCTGAACATGTGTTAGTAATAGCGAATGACTTTACCAGAACTGTTCACTGTTACGTTGTGAACTTCCCGCGGCAGAAGCCCCAGTTCTTTGCATGCTTGAAGACCAAGGATTGCTTGATTTCCTTTGCGTACTACGAAAAATCTGAAAGTGCTCTTTCGCTTATTCAGCTCCACTTGAGATCTGAGGACACCCAAATGTTTGTTAATGGCTCCGCCATACGACCTCAGGGTCACACTGCTCGGCCTTAATGAGGGCGTGATGTTCATCTTCCTGTAGAGACCGAAAGGCAAAAGGTTGGCTTGGGATCCCGTGCCAACTTTCAACTTCACTAGCATACTGTTCATGCCTACTTCAACGGTCCTATCACGTTGACTGCTGATGCTGTGGACCGACACGTCGAGTACGTTAAAGACTTCTTCATATTCTTGCAGTGCATCCACCTGGTTATTTTCGTCGCAGCAAACCGCGAAATGGCTCCTTGCTTGACACTTTCTGCAAGTCCGTCCGAACGCTGGGAAGCTTCGCGGCGCATGAGTTTGGCCGCACTTTCTGCACTTGAATTGCTTTGACTGCGCTTTACCCAAAACAGGGCTTTCCTTTCGCACCAAGTCTACCATGTGCTGCTGGCGCTCATTCCACATCTTCAGATGTTCAGCCGCGCTTTCAGCGGCCTTGCAGATTTCTTCTGCTTTTTTCAAGGTGAGCTGGCTGTGTGCGAGCAACTTCTCTTGCACCTTGCTGTCACTGGTCCCAAAAACTATTTGGTCTCTAGTCATTGACTCCGTCAAGGTGCCGATATTGCATGACTGGGCTTGCGTCCTCAAATCACGTAAATAATGCTCAAAGGGCTCGCCAGAAACTTGCACTCGATTCCTGAAGAGGTGCCACTCGCAAACTTCGTTCCGTTGGGCAGCACAGTATTCTTCAAACTTTCCGACCACCGTCGCATAGTCAAGCTTGCTCTCGTCATCCGCAAAGGTAAATGTGTTGTAGATTGCGATGCCTTCCTCACCTGCAATGCTCAAAAGCGAAGCGGTCTTCGCAGATTCCGGTGGAGGTTTTTCGGTTGGCTCCGATGCAGTCAAGAAAAGCGCAAACTTCCGTTTAAAGAGCTGCCAGTGTTTGCTGATGTTCTCTGTCACACGCAGAGGCTCCGGTGGCTTCAGGAATTCCATTTTGCTGGTCGGTCACACCCCAGTGTTAGGTTGGCGACGCCCCACTTCTGACACCATGTATCGGCCGCTTCAGCCGAGAAAACATGACCGCACGGGTGCAGGGGAAGGACCGTAGTGCTTTATTGCGCGCTAGTTTTATAGCCACTGCTGGAAAGAAGGGCGACCTCCTCTCCCAGAGAAGCCGACTGTGTGCACATGTCCCGTGGCTTCCGGGAAGATGATTTAGCTACCGATACAGTTTTATTTTCCCCGGGCAGCACCACTCGAGCGCTGTAGACAAGTGGGATCGACACTGTAAATTGGTGAAACAAAGAACTTCTCAAAAAAAAGAAGCAGCACAAATGAATGTCAAACAAATTAATACAGAATAAAGCGTGGTGGCGGAACACTGCGAAGCAGGTGACCAGAAAACGGACTTCGATGGGACCGTGGGACCATGCACGATCTTGCTTGATTCATGGTATATTCAGCAGACACGGCGATATGTTAACCGCTCCCTTACAACGTTTCCCCAATCTCACCTTGACGGTCTACGGCCAGTGACCGAACCGCTAACTAAAGGACGGCTAGACTCGTTCCTTACCATGACAAAATTTCAAATTTTTTGTTAATTAAAAGAAAAAATTATTTCTTCAAGAAGAGCTAAATGCACTGCACATTGTAATACATCAACCAGCAGCTTTTTCAAAGTTAGGTGCGCAATACGTTCCGAAATTTTTTCGTTAAATATCCTGGTAACACAATAAAGAGTACAAGCAAAACAAAAATAATCTGCTGCGCTGAGCAAGAAATAGATTACAAAATGAAATATATACAAAACGTTCCACATGTTTTTAGGTAGAAATCTTGTTTTGAGCTACGTATGTAATACGCCGAATTTTCCGCGTCCTTTCAAATTAGGCACTTTGACTGTTGTGCCAGTAAAGAAAGCAGTTGCGTGAGGGCAAGAAGTGGAGGTATATATGTGATGTGCTAGACATTGCACTTGTTCTGAGTTCTGCTCTTAATTTTGTTGTTGTTGTTGTTAGGCTATCAAAAGATAGCTCATACCCACACTGGGGTATCGACCAAGAATCGGGTGTCTATTCACCTGTACTCGGGTAAATAAAATGAAAAGCATGCGGGAACGCAACACCAGATGATTCTTCCTCATGAACAGAAAAGTGATGAACGTTTTGATTTCGAAATTAATAATAATATTATTAAAGAGAGAGATTTAAAAATAATTAGGTCAAAATGTATAATTGACAGAAAAGAAAAAAAATGTGTAACACTTAGGAAGGCAGTCGGTGAGATTCTGACAAGAAATTTAGAACAGCGGTAAAAACAGATCTGTGGCTGAACCCAAATGTGGTGGCACCAAATGATAACGAGAGCGGGCTGCTCAAACTAAGGCCAAGAGGCTGCAAGGGCTCCTCCAGCAACATTCTTCTCTAAGAGGTGAATCGGCGACAATAGAGAAAAAATGCTCAATTGATTCAAGCTCACGGCAAAATGCACAAAGGGGAGAAAGCGCAAACCCGACCTGTGTAGATAGAAATTTAGAGGAGAGATACGGAAGCGCAGCTTCTTGAGAGATAGTTCAAGCTTCCGAGGTCGACAAACTTACCTATTCCAAGAATATTTGACGCGCTGATAAACCGCCGATGTTAAAGGTGTTGCGTGTTGCATGCTTAAAAACGAACGTCGCCGAAACCTAGATGCTGTAATATAGGCTGTAGCCGGGATAACAAGCAACACGGGCCAGTTAGGGAAGACTTAGCGAGATTATCAGCTATCTCATTTACTGTAGCACTGCTGTGACCGGGAGCCCATACTAAATGAACAAGGCTCAAATGCGGAGGAAGCAGGAATAAGAATGTGTTTAAAATGGGATCGTCAACATGCGCGGCGAGAGACGAACACAAAGATGAAGAATCGGTAATTACTGCCACTGCGGTAACAGAGGTGTCTAGTTTGCATAGAGCAAGTATTACTGCCAAATTTCGCTTAAAAAAAGTCTTACTGCCAGAAACTGCTTGAAAAATAGGGATGAAATCTGGAAGGCGCAGTGAAAAGGACCAGTCTAAATGCGAACAGAATTTTCCCATACCTGCCTTTACATTGCACTGCGATGCGTTGGTTGCTATTGCAATATTTGTAGGTAGGGTCCTTAGATGATAAAATTTTGCCCGTTGGACAATGAAAGAAAAGAAACGTTGTTATGAAAGTTAGGAAGATGAAAGTGAGGAAAAAAACTATGAGCCTTGTAGCACTGCTGCTCGGATTTTCAAGGGTTCATAACAGCGAATAAAGCCTCCGAATAAAGAGAAGGAACGTGTGCAAGCCTTCAGTTGGGTAGACTGTGAAGTTGTTGTGTTGGGTTTTATGGGACAAAGGCAGCTAGGGCCATGATGCACCAAGCTCAAGGTATGGAATACGGTTTCTCTAGGATGTTTAGAAATGTGGAAAATCATCGATGATATAGATGGCCTAAAGATATTTAACTGCCCAGTAATAACCGAGAAGACTTCTGGAAATAGCTAATGGTAAAAGCATCAGAGAATGTCAGGTAGCCTCAGCGGCTATCCTTGGCTGGGCAAGGATCCTGAGGCTCCCAATGAATCAAATAAAAAGCCTCAGTCTGTTTCTCAGGAATGAGAAAGGGGCTGAGGTGTGTCATGTAATAAAGGGAAACAGTGGTTCGAAATTGACAGTTTTTCAAGTACCCCTGCTTCTTTTAAAAAAGCTAAAAACGGAAGGTATGTTAACACTGGCATTATCATCTAAGAGCAGTGCTGAATGAAAAGGAATGCATTCATTATAAAATTGAGTAAAATACTTTTTCCTTAGTGTTCCAAGTTTCATACATGAAAATAAAAAGTGGTTAACCGTAAGATCATCTGCGTATTCGCAAACAGGTATGTCCTTTTCTGTTAGCAGGATGTTGTGCGTAAGGTGCGTGTGGCCTATCCGGAGACGGCATAAAATGATTTCCTTAAAATGTTCCTGGTGCACACATCATTTAAATTCACCTAAAACCGGCTTTACCAGGTATAGTTTATTATTCACTTCGCCGTGCCATGCCGACTGCCATTTTTCTTTTAATTTACGCTGTAATAAGTTTATGCAATCCTTGAAAGGTATGTTTACTTTTTTTATTCCCTTGCCACGAGATTTAGCAGCGCCGCAGGAATCTGCCCTCACGTTGTCTCTTATTTGGACAGGGGAAACCCAGCAGAATTTTGTTTTCTCCTCGAGCTGTGGCTGTTACAATCTTGTGTATGATGTCACCAAGTCACAAAAACTGCGTAACGTTCTGCAGTGATGATGGATGAGCACTGTGGAATTCGTACTGTTTTCTCCGACTTCCCTAGGACCACTGCGCTTCCTAAGTAAACGTCCGTTTTTGAACCATCTGTATAAAACTGCGAAAAACTACTGTATTTTTCTTCGTGTGCAATGAATTCTTGTACTGTATGTTGTTGTGGAGTGTGTTTTATTTTTCGAACTGCGTAAGAGTGAGATCACAGATTGCAGGCGAATTGTACCAAGGAGGCAGTGGATCTCGTCTTCGAGCAATGTCAGGTAACGGAACTAGTACGCCGAGGTTTTGGCAAACCTCTTCAAAATGCAGGAAGAGTGGCCTGATAGCTGGCGGTTTATTTTTAAACAGTGTTTTAGATGGGCACTTCGTGACAATGGGTAACATAGGTGTTTGCCAGGGAACAGATTTTTAAAATGTGCGAGCATGTGAGCATGGTTCTTCTGTCTGTAAGTGACGGTTCGTTGATTTCTACATAAAGACTTTTTATGGGTGACATCCTGTATGCGTGTGTGGAAAGACGCAAACATAAGTTATGCATTGAATGTAGTCGTTTCAGGTACGAAGGTCTCGCTGACTCGTAAACTATACATCCGAAATCTAAGGTAGAGCGTACCGCAGTGCCATAAATCTGTAAAAGACTGCCCTAACATCACCCCAACGTTTGCTTCACAGTACTCTGAAAATATAGAGGTATCTGGAAACTTTCTTTTTCAGTGCGTTTATATGTGGCTTGAAAGTGAGTTTTTTGTCAAAGGTTATTCCTAAAAATTTTGTGCTCATTTTATACGGGTGTCTGTGTTTCGTTCAGGTGTTTGAATGGGTTGGCTTTTATGCCTCGTTTCAGCGAGAAAAAATGGCAACTGTTTTCTGTGTGGAAAACTGGAAACCTTTCTGATCTGCCCACGTCAGCAGTTTATTCATTGTCAACTGTATTTGTCTCTCGCATGTTGCTACGTTTGAGGATGTGCAGGCTATTTGAAGATCATCAACGTACACTGAATGCAGGATGGACTTTGGGATTTTTTTACTTATGAAATTCATTTTTATAAGAATCAATGTCCTGCTTAAAATACACCACTGAGGAACTCCGTTATCTTGGACGAAGCTTCTGGACAGAGTTGATCCCAGACGTACTTGAAATGAGCGGTCGGAAAGGTAGTCATTGAGGCAGTTTAACATCCTACCGCGGATACCTCGGTCGCCCAGGCCGTGGAGGATCCCAAACCTCCAGGTTGTATCATACGCGTTCTCCATATCGAAGAAAACGGCAAGACAGTGCTTTTTTTGTATAAAACCTTCTGTTATTCCTCATTCGAGTCGAAATAAATGGTCTGTTGTATAGTATCCCTTTTTATAACCGCATTGATGGTAATCATGATGTTCGTGGGATTCAAGTACAAATGTTAATCTTATATTAAGACCACTTTCAAAAGATTTCGCGAGGCAGCTTGTGAGGGCTATCGACCTATAGCTACTTGAGGAAGTTGGTCATTTTTCAGGTTTCAGGAATGGCACTATGACGGCTTTCTTGTTCTCCTTAGGTATTTTTACTTTTGTGAATATTTTGTTAAATAAATTTAAGAGTGCCTTTATGGCGGGCTGGAAAAGATGGGCAAGCATTTGATAGTGTAACTGGTCGGGTTCTGAAGCAGTTTTTTTTTTTGCCGGCAGACAGTACAGTATTGATTTCTTAGAGAGTGATTAAATTGTTGCATTGTTGGTTCGCACCTCCACTTGTTGAAGTCTTCGTTTTTCGGCAATACTTTTGTGTTTCAGGAATGACTGCATATAGTGAGATGAACTAGAATCTGCCGCGAAGTGTTCCCCCAAAAATGTCTGCCTGTTCCCTTATGCTTGTTTGTATGCCATGTGTTGTCAAATGTGCAATTGTGAAAGGTGAGAAGTTGCCATTTAATTTTCGAACCTGTTCTCACATTTTTTATATTATTTGACAGCTTACAGATGAATTATTATTCTGCCATGAGGCTATCTCGGCATTGCGACGGACGTACCGAGCTTTTGCTCTTGTCTTTTTAAAACGTACGAGGATCTCATTTGTTCACTACCTGCGAAATTTTCCCCATGCATTATTTATTGTTTGTATTTTGCTTCCTCTAATTTTTTTGTCCACCACAATTTGTGTTTTTGTCGCACCACTCCTGAAGACTGAGGGATAGCTAAGTGTGCGGCAGTAATTATAGAATTCTTGAACATTTCGTTTATCTCATCGATGGTGAGGTTTTCTAAAACTAAATCTTCTAAATTGTCTTGTGTTCTAAGCATTTTACAGTCTGCTAAATGCAGCTTCCAACGTCGCGGTTTAACTGGAATGATTTCTGGTGCAGATGTCAAACTTACTAATACAGGAAAGTGATTGCTGCCATATGGGTTTTCGATAATATCCATTTAAAAACGTTAAAAACGTGAAAAAATGACCTTTCCGTTACTTTTGGTCCAGTGCGCCACATGTTTCATGTCTCTTCTTCAGGGCACGTGGATGTAGGTGGTTTTTTCTAAATTCAACAGGTCTTTTTTAAGAATAGATGCTGCAAACATTTCATTATCTCAGGTGAATTATGCCCTCATACCGCTCCTGCTGTTCAGGGTAGCCAATCGGTATGTTGCAATTAACCTCCCTTCATTTCCTCTGGCGCAGCGGTGGTTCAGTGTTTTTTTATATGAATGCGATTTATTCCCTCAGGGCATCAATGGGCGAAGGAGTGTTGAAGGATGCAGTAATGATTAAAGTAATGGAAAAAGGTTAGCAGATTTTATGAAGTCCAGTAGTGAGCGATGGCATGGCTCCTGCGTCAAGCCAATATATGGAGCAGGGTTGCTCGGTGAAAGACCCGCTACTTTCTGGTGCCGTGTCCTTGTAGGCTTGAGAGCTGGATAGTCCCACAGGAAGTGGTGAATGTCGGATTTAATGTCCTCGCGTTTACATATCGGACACAAAGGCCGAGGAAAGATATCTCGTTACTGAGGCCACTTCCGAGTGATGGCTGGTGTGAGGGCAACCGCGACCCGGATCCTCCTAAGCGCAACCTCCTCTGCACGAGTAAGACCGCGGGGGAAGGTTACCGCACACGGAGGGATGAGAACATGTGAGCGGAGCCGGAGGAGTCCCTTTCTTGATGAAAGGAGGCTAAAGTTGTCCAAATGAAGGAGCTGAGGCAGTGATGAGTCTGGATTCACAAGGCGGGTCGCTAAATCTGCCTGGCTTTGATAGGTCAGCAGATCCCGTGGGACCCACTCAATACATACCGGCTGCGGGATGCGTGCCGCGAGCCGGTGGATGTCCTGTCATATCGTTGGATAGCGGCTAACACGCCGTAGCAACCGGACAACTTGATGGGTGTCAGTGCGCATGACAACGCGGGCCGCAGGGAGCGTAGTTATGGCGGCCACGCAGTAGAGTGCATCTTGAACTGCAACGAGCTGCTCACAAAAGGACCTAGGGGGTGCCGTAAGCTGGAACCTAGAAGTTTGATATAGGGCAGGTCTGCACGGATAGTAGATTGCTCTTGTTGCTACAGAGGCTTGAATGCTTGCGTCTACGTAGACAACAATGACACTTCAGGCAGGCAGGCAGGCATCTTGTTCTTCAAATTTCTGGCGAAGCAACGATGCCTAATTAGCAGATATTGTTTGGCGGTTATCTGTTAGCTTGTCGCTAACCCGTACAAACTTTCATGATGAAAGAACTGGCGTTGGCGGTTGAAGAATGGAGTGTGACGCTGCATAAGCCCTCAGTGCGTGCGTGCAGTGCAAAAGACTGGCCTTAAGGCTCCGAGCAAAGCGGTGCCGCTGCCCCAGCTCATCAATGGTATTTAGCTGCGGATTCTCTTGTAAAGCTATGGCCGAAGTGATGCGTAGAATGCGCGTAATGGTCCTCATAGCCTCTTGGTTCACGGCTTCAAAACGATCCCATTGGGTTCTTGTAAGATGTTGAAGCTGTGCTTGATAAACAAAACGTAGCTGCAAAACTTCCCCCACCAATTCAACGAACGAGCCAGCGCCATCCGTTTAAGGACCAATAATTCTAAACAAACCTAAAGTCTGAATAGCTTGCCTTTTTGCCTGAGAAAGCCAGGCGGACACTCATCCTGATTGGTGAATCGTTAATCCCAGAATTTTTGCACTCGGACTTTCCTTAGTAGGGTGCCTGATAGACAAAGACGGATTAGATTTGCAGCAAGTTTACGGCGTCCCCAGCGGTTGGTAACCTATGTGTAGGTAGTTTTATGCACGCAAAGTTGAACGCCGATGGATGATGCGTAATTAGAGGTCACATCCAAGGCAGATTGAAGGGCAGCCTCCTGAGCACGCATATCTTGGTGAGTACTCCACACCGTGATGTCAACAGCGCACTGCTGATGAGCCGGAAGGCGCAGGTTCGATACCGGCATCGGCGATCGAATTTCGATGGAGACGAAAGTTTAGAGGCACGCGTACTGCGGGATATCATTTTACGTTAAAGAACCCCAGGTGGTCGAAATTTCCGAGGCCCTTCACTACTTCGTCCTTCATAGCCTAAATCGCTTTGGGACGCTAAACCCCCATAAACTAAGCTATCCTCTTGCTCCTTTATCAAACAGTGTCAGCTTTATCCTCAGTGAATCAAGGTTGCCCATTATCTCCACTCTTGATTACTCTGGAATTGGAACCGCGATGTTTTAGTTTTGGGCATATCAGTGCGACTCGTTCGCTTTCGTTCTATGAGTAACGAGGTAGAGGCAATATTTATGTAAATTATCTCGCAGCTTTCACTCTTCTCGCTAAACATGGAATAAATGGTTTATTGGAGAGTTTGTTTGTTGTGTTTCATTAAGAGAATCGCAGGCGTGGGCAAATTATGTAACGGACTGTCTTGTCTTGTTTCTCAAGGATGTAATCCTTCTATGACAGTAATTGTTTTTTGTATCTGATGTAAATAACTTTAGGAAGTGTTTTCCTAGAGCCTTTCCGTTATTGCAATCTTTTCAATCTCCCCTTTTGGGGGTACGAGAAGAGCCTATAAATAACCGCGTCAGAGGTGTGTGCTTTTTATATAACGATTTGTATGCTTCGTATTACAAGATTTTTGGTTTGAGCAATAAGTTTTTGGTTGTATTAACTAGCACCTCATCAGTAGAAGGACATATGCTCTCTATAATTTCTTAGCAGCTACTCTGTATTCTGCATTTTGGCAAAGCAAATGGATGTAATATACATTTCTGACATGAATATGAAGCTTACATTTGAATGATGTCTCGAAAAAAGGCAAGTTTTAGGTGCTGGGAAATTATACATATGCATCGTACTGTACCAGATTTTGCATTAGCAAAGCAGACAACAAAATGAGCGCTTATACCAGTCGAGAGATTCAGAAGGTCTTCACTCTGAACAAAGCTACAAAGAAGTTTAAGAAGAGTTTCTTCTGAAGAACATTTGTTATAATTTAAATAGAAGCACTTCACTGTAGATAGATGTCATTGTTTTAACGTAGTTATCAATACTCAATGAATACTCAGCTGTGAGATGATTTTCTTGAAATTAAGGGAATTCCAGCAGCGTGCATTTGATTTCTGGGCTTGTAGCACAGCTCTAATAAGCGCAGAAGTTCGCAGAAAAATAATATATAATATAAGTGCCCCATTGCCTCTAACTGAACACCGATTGTATCTCCAATCTGAAGACGACCTTTGGATGAGTTATTATATTGTTATCCTGAGTGACGTAAACATTTCGTTGTAAAGAGCACTGTGTGCCTTCGACGCACGTTATGCGACTTCGAAAATTCCAATCAGGCGGAGGATTTTCATGAAATGCTGAATAGAAAACACTGGTCAGCCTGTAATGACAACCCAAATTGGCTCCATTCATTTGTAATTGTTTGTGCTTACAGTTTCGAAATAGGTCCCCTTGTTAGATGTTAACATTTTCACAGCAGCCTCGAGTCACTACGAAGTAAAACAGCGTACTAATCTCTTTAGTTTCTCTCTATGACACTTGCTTGATTTATCCATTCTGATGTCACTGTTATATTGTCTGCGGGCAACTTCCTTCGTGAATCTTTCTAGTTATGATTTCTGTGCCTTAATGTTAGTGTTGGCGTTCTAGAAAGTGTTTGACATTGGCTGACCTTGGTCGGCCATCAGCTCTGTTTTATATAATCACTCATTACGTAATGCCCTTTGGACCGTAAAAGTAAAATAAATTAGGATGTTGCTGCTGATGGTGATGATAGTATACGTTTGGTTTAGTTTAGTTCATGGGGATGGAACTTCGCAAAGCCACTGAGGCTCTGAGAGATGCCGTAGTGAAGGGCTCCGGCAACTTCGACCACCTGGGTTTTTTTAACGTCAAGCGTAGAAAACTATTACTCCTCGCTCCTTCAACGGAACTACAATTAGTGGCTGTTTGTTTTTCTGGCGCCTCAATCTTTCCTGGAGGCTGCGGTGGGCCGCCCAGAGATGGGCTAACCGTGAATCTAGGGCGGAGGTGTCCGGTGGCGTGTTAATGTGTTGAGTGTGGGTTGTGATACCAGTCCTGAGGGATTTCAACCATTGGTCGATATGTTGTATTCGTGTGTCTGTTATATTCCGGCGGGCTTCTTACACGCCACCCTCACCCACATCCTCTTCCAATGCCCGGCGGATCCTGCGCCGCGGGGCCTGGAGCATCTGACCTGCTGGAGGAATGGGAGGCCCTGTAGCGCTCCGCGGACCCGGACACGCAGAAGATCGCGGCAGAACAGGCCGCCGACATCATGGGACATCATGGACTCATGAACGTCTGAGTACAGTGGGATCGTGCGGAGGCCCAAAGGGTCTACTGCCCTAAACACCCTTGGTCGAATAAAGGTTTTCCTCCTCCCTGCTCAATGGAGCCCTGTTTTGCAGCGCATTGCTTTCTCCCTTCTTTCCATCGGTTTTCTTAACACTGCAGCCATTCAACTATTTTAATTCATATGCGGAACCTCGACAAAATTCTCAGGGTCGCGAAAGATATTTGTGTCATGCGAAACTCGAACATTTAAGAACAAGCTAACTATGTATACAGAACCAAGGAAATGCATTCAATCAGACCTCCTTGTGGCGGACCGAAGTTGTAAGCGGTCTTGCGGTCAACAACTTGCAGCTTGTGGTGCGTACCGCCCGAGTGGAATCCACGACACTGGCGATGAATACGACAAGAACTGCCACTCTCTAGCGACGCCGCCTATGTGCCTGCCGAA
This sequence comes from Amblyomma americanum, assembly GCF_052857255.1. Taxonomy (NCBI): domain Eukaryota; kingdom Metazoa; phylum Arthropoda; class Arachnida; order Ixodida; family Ixodidae; genus Amblyomma; species Amblyomma americanum. The sequence goes on from NC_135507.1 coordinate 44,800,014, forward strand.
CGTCGCCGCTCACAGCCCGCGGTGCGTTCCGCACGAATGACGATTGCAAATTGGGCGACCTGCGGACAAAGCTTCGAGCTCGAGGGGGCGCTATGGGTTCACGCCTGCAGCATGGCATGGCGGTTAATCCGCCACTAGAATCAAGCAAGAGCATTCTTTGAAGCATGCCATGCCAAGCCGAATAGGCCGCCCGTAACAATATTTGCCCCACAGCGAGATCCGGTCTATTGCAGGGATAACCAGAAGAAAACGCAAAATACCGGTCGTTTTGCATCAAAAGGATAAACGGTTGCAAAAAAACACAAACCGTTCACATTTTCGAAAGTCATAGGAATGTGAAAGAAGGAATAAATTTATAAATTGGTGCCGTTCTTGCATATTGTTGGTAGAAAGTACAAAAATGGCACACAGGAGATATCAAAAAGGTGCAAATCGTTTTCTTTACCCTGCAACTATATCTTCAATCTTCTGCTGCGATTCTGTGTTTGCAAATATTTATATCACATTTATGTGATGCTTCATCCACTAGCGGCAATATACTGCACAGTGACACGCCAAAACAAATCTATTGTTCATGGCAAATATCTCGAGCTGGAACATGTTCACCAACGGCCAATGAATTTGGAGGCTTCCGAAACGTAAATGGCTTAAATCGTTCCAATACATGAGCAAATATTTATAACCTTTGCAATCTGTTACTCCCCATCGGTTTTTGCTCTATCCCTATCATCACTGTCTCAAAACGGAACACGGTGAATTTGCGAATAGTGAAAATGCAGAAGCAAAGGTAAACTTTTTCCACGTGTGCGGTGCTAGTAGTTGTTAGGCCAGGCTTCAAGTAGCGGTGTGCTGTCTTTTTTTCCCCGATTCCTTGAGCGGGTGTCTCTTATCTGCGTGCACAGCGAATTCGTTTGATGCGAGATTTAGCACTGAATTTTTGTCGCAATATCAGGAAATTCAATTGCTGCGCTTTATTACCGCTCGCATGATTCTCCTGCATTTTTATTCTTTTACGTGATCGATACTTACAAGAAAACAGCATTCATAATGCTGAAAAAAGATTATATCATATAACATCTCATATGACATGCAAATATTAATAAGAATCCATTGCTTTAGATCTCCTGGAAGAATTTTTTTCAAAAGCAGGCAGCCCCCCCCCCCCCAAAAAAAAATAATGTAGAACTAAATATGCACACTCTACACAACGCTAGGCACAACGCATTCCTCTGGAAGACAGAATAAACATGCAGTCTCGAACCAAACTGTCTTTTGGAGGCCGCAGCCACACAAGCAAAGTAAGGCGCCGCGGTGGCTGAGTGGTTATGGCGCTCGCCTGCTGCCCCGAAGGACGCGGGTTCGATCCCGTCCGTGGTGGTCGAATTTCTATGGAGGCAAAATTCTAGAGGCCCGTGTAGACGTTAAAGAACCCCAGGTGGTAAAAATTTCGGAAGCCCTCCACTACGACGTCTCTGATAGCCTGGGTCGCTTTGGGACGTTAAATTCCCATAAACCTAAACACAAGCAAATTAGATTTAAAACCTCGCCATTACCTCTCACCATCTGCCTCTCTGATTACGTTTTCTTGCGCTTCATACCCAATCTAGGTCTAGAAAAGAAAAGCACTTATACAATCTCGACATGGTTTGCTAGTCCACATAAATTTACTTTTCATTTCGGGTAAACTGCTCTGAATTGGAAACGAACAGCTCGCGATGTTTTCTGCATACAAATCCAATAAACTGCATTTTGTCGCAAACAACACGTTCAAAAGTGATCCTGAAGCAATATCGATCAACGCGCGATCCCTGTGTGCTGGCAGAAAAAATGATTTTTTAAAACTCTCGTTGTCATATATTCTGGTCCTCAGATCTGATTATTTCGTTCTGACAAAAAAAAAGTTCAGTGCGTTCGTTTTTCGACGTTTTTTTTCTAGCGCAGTCCCTTTCTGAACAACAGAGCCTTGTTTTCGCAGAAATTATTCTTATTTCCTTGCGAAACGTAGAAACCTTGACATTTTTAAATGTCACGCGCCTTTCTACCTTCCAGTCGGCAATGAGCGTTATTGTCGAAAACATTGCTTATTCATTGAGATCAAGGATAGGGCATCACGCCCTCTGGGGGGCCAGGCTGAGTCGTTAGATTCTCGAATTCAGCTTGAACACTAGCAGTCTATTAATTCCTTGCTGCAAGAAAAATATTTTATTTCGATTGCAAATTATTAATTTGAGATTTGTAAGAATGATAAAATATTTCCCCATTTGTGGTGACTTTCACAAAACCGTAATGCCTTTGCATGTCTTTCTGTACATGGAGTTTCGCGTTTTGAATAAAATGCAAAATTTCGCGATTTCAACGGTCAGCTGTTGCAGTGTAAAAGTGTCCTGAGATTCCAGCATCTTCACCGTGTATATAGCGTTGCTTACTAACGTGCGAACGACACCATTCTGAGAATAGTGATTTTGGTGAGTAATATGTTGTCCGAACTTTTGCATCTAACAGGGAAGAGAGGGGTCTACACACTCGCCTCTGGTGTTTTGGAAGAATCAAGATGATGGTGTTTTTTTTTAATTTTTTCTCAAGATGCCACCGTGCGTCCATTATCAGCTATGTTGCTGCCAGTACCTTATTCCACCACCAACATTGAAACTTACGACGGAATCGTGCAGCCGGCCTTTTTGGCTTGTATAAAAAATCCATTTAGTTCCTCCTTCCTAATTTTCTCCTCAGCAAAATCAAACCGGCTTGTGCACAAATACTTGTTTCCAAACACAGCCAATATTGTCCGACGGGCAAAATTTGTGTAGCGCAGAAGATATATGTCAGCATAAGCGGCCTTAGTTGCAGCCCAGAAAGCCGCAACAAAAATTCAGGAATGTAAATACTTTCCGATATTTCATGAAGCTCTCAGCACAGCACGACCGCCTATATCAGATTCCCAGCAGTTAGATACTCTCTACAGTGGCAAGCTCCATCTCATTCTTCGTGTAGTTCTCTACCTTTTTGTTCTAGAATGTTTTTGTTTAAAATTTGGTTAAAATGAGATGTTTAAGTGAAAAAAATTGGAGGAAACACTTTAGCTACGCCTTAAAGAAATGACATGATAGCGTAGCTGGTTAATTCCCATATATGCGGAGGGTCATTCTTTGCATTCATAAATCCCTATGAGTCCTTACACACTTCCAGGCTCAATGGCGCAGTGGCACAGCGGTTAAGCGAAGGGCCCCTGCCCAGTCGCGGCAGGTGCTCCCAGTGGTGGGGCTTCGTGTGGCCCAGTTTGCTCTTCCCAAGCGACCAATCATTTATTTAACTGCCATTTTCCAAGGTTGGCAGTTTTCTCACCGCCGGTAGGTCACATGACCTAGGTGGCCCACCCTCTCCTGGAAGCACCAGACCCACGTACACCGGCTGCACGACTCCGCAAAGGGCTCCGCGAACACCACAATTTGTTCGGCTCCCTTTTGGCTCCATATCAGCCACAGTTATAATAGTTTGGTGTATGGCTTATGTGTTTTAACGTCCTAAAGTGACTAAGGTTATGATGGACGCCATAGTGAATGGTTCCGAAAATTTCGACTACGACCATAGGGTTCTTTAATGTGCACTGACATCGCATATTTCACTGGTCTCTAGAATTTCGCCGCTGTAGAAATTCTACCACCGAGGCCAGGATCGAACTCGTGTGTTTCGGGTCAACAGCCGAGCGCAATAGCTACTAAGACGCCGTGGCGGTGCTAATGAGGACCAGACGTCATTGAAAAGTCCAGAAATTACAGCTCCTCGCGGCGCCATTTTGTTCATTAGTCAATAGCTCCTCCAACAGTGGTCAATTTTCTCTGATTGAAGAACTGCCTTGCAATGCCTACGGGTGGCTCTTCACCGTATTTCCCAAATAACAACTGGACGCAGAAATATTAGAACCACATCATTCTGCCATCAACAACGCGCACGATATTGTCCAGCAATTGATACAAAGAAAAACTGGCACCACGGGCAATAAGCGTACGGGAGAGGCCCAAGAACAGCCCACCATGAAGGCGTAAGTCGTGTCGGTCCCATTCCCGAGAGTGGATGCCGCCGGTAGCCTTGGAACACCTGCCAGAGAGATTGCGTTAGCCTCGTGGAATTCTGGCTAGTTTAAAAAATCCATGTGTGCAATCGCTAGAACCTGACCTGAAGATTAGGTTTCTTCAGAGGCCACTAAGACCTGAAGTTGCATTCTAAAACCATTAATCTGTTGTTTTCAGTGCTGCTGATAACACATGACATGCATATCTGCTGGTGCGACGAGACATAACACACATCCTCTGTGCATGCCATGCGTACAGTCCAGCAAGGCCGTCTCTATGCCGTTCGCTGAAGCACATTTATCCGAGCTTGCTGATGGAGATTAAGGTTTTCGAAGAGAGCTCGACGGCGAGCTTCCGCTGTGATGGGCAACCAAGCATTGCTTTGTTTGTTAAGAGCGTCAGGCGTGCATGATAAGCTATGACTTTCCCGAAGTGTTTTTGATTACAAACTTCATTTTCCTAACTTTTTTCTTCTTCGCCTTTACATATCTTCATTTCTGCCCTTGTTGCAGGGTTTCAATCCGATTTATTCTCTAGATTAAAATCTCCAGCTTTCATTTACTACTCCTCTTCAAAAAGCTTTGCAATTTAGTTAATGTACGTACCATCCCCGTCAATAGTACGCAACCCAGGCGGTTTATTTAAACTGTCTAGCTGGATTCCGTAGCACATCTAGCATTCCAAAACTAGTAGGACTCAGGACGCGAAACCTTTCGTCTTTCGAGAAATTGCGGTCGCTGAGGATGCATAAGCAGGCATGCAGGAGTCCTCACACTCAAACCCATTAGGCCGTTATGCATTGGACGGGCGCTGCAAATTAATTCGTAAGACCTAGAGTATATATAAGGCGCACACCATTCGGCTTGAGCAACATGACATATACATGTCACAGTTGCAGGATAAAGGAATTAATGAACTGGTTAAAAAGAGCTTCATATTTGTCTTCTGACGTTATTGCGGCATCTGTATCACTAAACGCACTGCGTGGAGAACATTATCGTTGGCATGTCAGACAGCCATAAAACCTTGATTATTCCTTCAGAGATAAAATTCAAACACAGAGAAGCGCCTACATTTTATAGAAACCTTAGATTATATGTATTCTTGTTCTTGCGAAGTATAGTGGCTGAAGGATAATCTAAACTCAATCAATTTTTTTTATTGCGAAGCAATACTACTTTAGGTCGCACTTCAGCCCGTTTCGTGGCGAGGTGGTGGTAGGCACCATTGACCTTTAGCGTGACCTCGCTGCGTGACGTGACACCACGTGACCTAGAGTGACGTCACACCAGCTGTGTGAAAACGGGGCCCCATCTCACGCCGTCGCGAGGCGAGGCGGTAGCCATCAACGGCGGCCTAACTACCGCTCCTCTCACCAGGGGCGCTACGGTCGGTGTGACGTCACACCAGCTGTGTAAAAACGGGGCCCCATCTCACGCCGTCGCGAGGCGAGGCGGTAGCCATCAACGGCGGCCTAACTCCGGCTCCTCTCACCAGGGCCGCTACGGTCAGAGTGACGTCCCACCAGCTGTATAAAGCAGCTCCGCTCCTCTCGCCAAGGCAGTCATAGAGCCAGATGTTACGATGGTGCCTACGAACAAGGCAGCTCGGCAGAATGCAAAGAGGAAGCATCAGCGAGCTACGGAGACGGAAGAAGAACGAGAAGAACGACTTTTCTGAACCTGAACCTGACGGGGCCCTAGCTCCGAGGCATTGATGGTGAAGGCGAAGCCTTGCGCGCCGCTGCCGCGACGCTAACGAGAGAGGGCGCTCGCTGGTGTGACGTCAAGCCAGACCGAGAGACGGGGCCCCAGCTCGCGGCATTGATGGTAGAGGCGAAGCCTTGCGCGCCGCTTCTGCGGCGCTACCGAGAGAGGGCGCTCGCTGGTGTGACGTCACGCTAGGAGGATAAATGGGGCTACAGCTCGGCTCCTCGCAGTGGTCGGCGCGCTGCCTTGCGCTATGTCGGATGATGTGTACAAGTCGAGTCTGGAACGATCTGCTGCGGCCAAGCGACATAACATAGATAAGTCATAAGTCATAACACAGATAAGTCATAAGTGTACCAAGGATATCAATAGCAGAAACCAAGCAAAACAATGTATAGTCATAAGTTTAACAAAGGGCAACCATGTCCACACCATCAGCCGAAACAAAGCGCAGCCAAGGGTATTGCTTTCGCAATCCCAGGCTTAACCAAGCTAAGCCTTCAGCCAATTTTTTATTTTCTTCGATTGATAAAAATGTGTAAGATATCTGGGCACTGCAGTTTGGCATAAGTGGGCCTTACTTGTGCTATGAGTTTAAGGATTTTGTTATCATAGAAGATATGTGTTCGTATTGTCTACGTACACAGCGCCATGAAAATCACATCAATAAACCCAGCGGCGAAACATGCCTCAGAGATTAGAGATGCGTTGACTTGTGCGAAATATCTCCACACAGCATTTATGCATGTGGTCGCTTCAGGTGAGTGGTGAGCTCCTAAGGTTTTTCATGTTACAACTCAAGTATTCTTATTTTCCACGTAAACAAGCCAAAAAAATCACATCGGTAAACCAAGTCAAGTAACATGACAAAGAGCACAAAACATGCGCACGTAAACATTTGCGTAAAATATTGCCACGCTGCATTTCTGCATCATTGCGCTTCAGCTGAGCGATGAGCTCGAGATTTTTTTCTTCGTACAACGCAATTGTTGATATTGTCCGCGGAAGCCGCGCCATGAAGGCCACATCAGGAAACCAAGTGAAGTAACACGCCTAAGGGCATAGAACTGTGTAGCGACGTCACTGTCTCAGAAACTGATGACTAAAGCGCGGTATAGACACTATTCTTTAGCTACGGATTCAGAAGCTTGACTCTAGCCTGCGTTGTTAGCAAGTGCTGGTGGCAAACACAACGGGAGTGACGTGGCAAGCAGAAGCATTGACATGCAGAGCATCAAGTGTAGCGTTAAGAGTTTGGGACAGGCACTTGCTCGCGCATTGTCTTTTACAAGAAGAAAACATAACGAAAACTAAACTGTTGCCCATAGAAGTGAGCCCCTTAACTGTGCGGAGGCGGGTAACAATACAAGAGCGAAAGCAATTTTAAACGTTTGCGATTGGTTGATTCCGAGCTTCTTGCTACATAGATTGCTAGGATTCAGCTCAGGAAACCACGAAAACACAAGCGAGAGGATGAAAGACAATGCTGAAGGTCGGCCTCCCTTCTCTTTCTGTTGTTTCCGGGGCTGACGCCACGCAAGCAAGTCAAAATATGCGGCTATTTCGAAAAGACAAGAAAAACAACCTGCTTGTTACTTGCATCAGTTGATAGTCTCGCAGCTCTTGCGCATGCGGTTTGGTATGCTGCGCATCAGGGCGTGGTGGTCAATTCGGGAGTCTGAGTGCGAAGATTGGTTTGGTTTGGTTTATGAGGGTTTAACGTCCGAAAACGACTCAGGCTATAAGAGACGCCGTAGTGAAGGGCTCCGGGAATTTGGACAACCTGGGGTTCTTTAACGTGCACTGACATCGCACAGTACACGGGCCTCTAGAATTTCACCTCCATCGAAATTCGGCCTCCGCGACCGGGATCGAACCCTCGTTTTTCGGGCCAGCAAGAGTGAAAAGAGGACGAGAGCGAATATGCCAGGATCAAAACAAAAGAAATCTGAAGAAAATCTGTGTCGTGGTCAGTGAACTAGGTCTTACCGGTGCCCTCACGTATAGCGGTCGTGGTGCCCTGGGGAGAGCAAGTGAACTGTTCCACAAGCTTGCGTACCGAAATGAGTATGCACGTACCATTTACAAAGCAGTCAGGAAGCGGCCGCTCTGCGCTACCTTGACAGAAAGCAAAACTATAGGAAGCTATCTGTAATATATGGGTCGGGACGATATGAAGTAGATCACGACTGCAAAAATGTCCGGCAAACTATAACTGCGCTCATAAATGTCTATTAGCTGGAGCATTTTTTGGCTTAAATATTTTCTGGCCGAATAACAGGATCAGCGTTGCGGTTTTCCGTGCGCGTTTTCAAATATTCTGCAGTCCAGAACAGAAACTTGCGTCACAGAGCTCTCAATACAATTGGATGCTAAGCGGGATCGCGGTTATAAGACCTGAAATCAAAGTTGTTCCTTAGGAATCTTTTATTTCACGTCACAACAATCACTGCACCATTGATGTTAATAATCCAGTGCTCACTTAATATACAATGTTGTAAAAAAGGCACAAAATATTTTCCCTCAAAGCGACGTGTAAAGTGGTATACCATGTTGTGTAATTTATGAAACAAGATTTTGGTGGAGAAAGAATTGGTGCTTTACGCCGACAAATTAACACATCATGCAATTTACAGGCTTGTAGATTCAGCAAAGAAGTGAAGTAGAAAAGAGCAACTTGTTCCATTCGCTGTTATATTGACTGACTAGGAATACGAAATACTGACGAGGAATAGCTAACTGCAAAAAAAAACGCATCGCAGTATAAAAGTTCCAGATAAATGCTGGCAAATATTGGCAGTAAGTAAGTTATCATAAACCACAAACCTGGGAAAGAAATTCATGACGCAAATCTGCAAGAATCATAACAAATGCGCATACGAACACCTAAACTGTTGCGTGAAACCTACTCTCCGCCAAAAAGGCGTGAAAAGTATTTATCACATCGTCGGCTTAAAATTTGATGGCCGAATAAATTTCCTAGCTTTTTAGTGAAAAGATGAATTCATTATCTATGAGTGTCGTTACATCTTTGGCTCAACGGAACGCTGAAATTTGAAACGCAACATAACTCACGCACTAGTTGCAAGTGTATCTTTTCCGAACACGGAAACTCATGTCCATGTTGTCCGCTGTGAGGCAGTATTTATGAAGTTCAAATTCCCAGCAGAATCTATGTGTTTGCAACTGGGAATTCAATGCGGCGTCCTCCAGAACCTAGAAGATGAGTACACAAACTTGAAGCAGGAAGACAGAGAGACAAGAAATAAACCGAAACATGCAACATGCAATACATATATTAAATGAAATACAAAAGAAAAAAAGCCTATGTGTATTTTTATCGATGACAGGTAACTACCCAACTCAAACTGAAGTTCTTGGATTCAAAAAAAAAAAACTCCAATTAACCTTTAGACGAAGAAAGTGCACAAGCAGAAAAGAATGAATAAAAAGACGATCTGCTTATCTTGTTTTGAACTGTGCAGAGGATATAGAATGGAAGTAACAGTATTTTGTGGAAATAGGGTACGTTATCGATTACGCTGCTACGGCTCAACTGACGAAGCACTGTAAAGAAGGCACAATGCAGCTCTGTTTTGCAGCTGTGTGCTTTACCTGTCTTTCTGTTGCCGGGATTTAATAGCGGAATAAACTTGCCCAGCAAGTTGTCTTAAAGACCAATAAGGTGGCGGTTTGGACTTGTTGGTAGTGCATGACGTATAAAATAGCGCAACATCAGACAAGGACATGAAAGAACACATACGAGTGCTTGTGTGTGTTCTCTCATGTCCTTGTCTGATGTTGCGCTATTTTATACGTCATGTCTTACAGAATCTCGGTGAGATAAGCTTCACGGAGTCGAGAAAGATATTTCTGTGAAGCGAAGCTTGTGCATTTCAAAACAAAAAAACTCTGTCAGTCGAAACAACGAAAATACAACAACGAAAATGCAATCTGCTCGTGCTTGACCGGACTTATATGCGGCCTTTCGGGCCGCAGCTTACTGATTGTGGTGCGTAGCACGCGAATGGAATTCGCGACACTGGCGATGAGTGTGACGTGCGCGCCGCTCTCTAGCGAGATAGGCCATATATGCGTGACTAAAGTCGCCGCGCACTGGTCGCGGTGTGTTCCGTTGGAATGAAACTGGTAATGAAATTCTTTTGGGTAAAAATGTAATGGCGCAGTATATGTCACATCTCGGCGGACACCTGAACCGCGCCGTAAGGGAAGGGACAACGGAGGGACAAAAAGAACAAAAGAAGAATCAGGTGCCGTAGTGCAGTGCTTCGGAATAATTTTGACCAACTGGGGATTTTTAATATGCACTCACATCCCACAGCACACGGGCGCCTTTCGCGTTTCGCCTCCATCGAAACGCGGCCGCCGCGGTCGGGTTCAAATCCGGGAACTCCGGATCAGTAGCCGAGCGCTCTAATCACTGCGCCACCCCGGCGGGTTCGTTCGAATGACGGATGCAGATTCGGTGACATCGGACAGCGCTTGGAGTTTTCTACAGCGCGCCGTGGATTCGCACCCTCGTATTGTTCCTTATGGCACTTTGAACGTATTCTACTTTGACCAGGCCATTTGTCAAATTGCTGTCATACTGAAATTTGCATCCACCGTGGTCGTATCATTGCGACTCTATCGTTATGTTTTAAGAAAGAAGTTTGCAAGTTCGTTTTCATCTTTCAGATTAAAAGGAAGTATAAAAAATCGATTTCAATTGGACTCGCTTTTCAGAGACGAAAGGAATAGGTTATACAAAACCTTTTCTGGAAACCGGAAGGAAATCCAGAGGAAGTAAGAAAGCAAAATCCAGTTTCTCACTTTAAACCGGTTTAATTTATTACTAGATATCATTAGAACAAAACTGTATATCGAATTCCACATAGCTTACTTCGTTCAGGTACTTTTTAATTGGTTGATATTACACTTCAATTGGGTTTATGGAGAACGAACTTCCCTAGGTCCGTCGACTGGGGGTAATAGCTTCAGAAATCCACTATGACGATGTTCAAAATTCAACCAAATATAATTGAACCTATCATTTGATGTTGATCCCTGAAGTTTTATTTAGACCGCATAGGTAAATCAAGGAGGCTAATCGTAGTCAAGTCTCCTTTTTGAAATATTAACCTGAGTTGGCTCCAAATCGGGCCCCTCGCTAAAACGTAATATCTATATTTTTGTTCTCTTCTTATTGGGGTTTTTACTAAAGAGTGTATGAAGAATGTTCTTTTTTATTAGAATAGGGGCATAGCTTCTCGCACCATTACTGTGCTTGAAAAGCGGGTGATGGATAGTGAGGCGCACAGGATTCAGCAGAATTGCCCACATTAGACTTTATACCTTTCAAACAATCTTCGGCTCTGTTGTACCAGAGTTTTTGTAAACGCTATTTTGACAAATATTGATTAGAAAACTGTGCACTGAAATCTACAGAATCAAATAGCAGTAAATGTATGTCAGTAAAAGACTTGAGTACCCGGTATGTAATGCAGCGAATGGATGAGCAAGCTCAGGTTAATTTTCCGCCAAGCGCGGATGCCTCCACCTATGTATACCGCTGTCTACATCCCAGAAGATACGCGCTCCCATCGTTCTCACGATCGAACCAAATCCTTTTAGCATTTCAACGCCATTCGGGTAGACCGATGAGGGTAATACGCGCGATAGAGGCGATGTCATACTTGCCTTTGCGCCCTCGACACCATGTGTAGCGGAGACAGCGGCTGCCGCGGTGGCGGTCACGTCATCATCGTGGTCACCGAGTCATATTCGTGGTGCCCTGTTCCTGGCGACAGTCTACTGTACAGTTCTGAGATGCAGTGGGTAATCGGCTGTCGCCACTGACGCCAGAAGACAGAATGTCACAGGAACGGGGGTCACAAAGATGGAAGTTGCAAACGGAGGAGGATTATAGCGGCTCGGAGGATTATAGGCCGATGTGCAGCGATAAAGGCTTGTTGGCCAACGTGTTTCAAACGTTCTATAAAATGAATTTCATTCCATATGCAAAAGCTCGTAGTATAAAGCAAAGCTAACATCTCAGTCCTGTAATCGAGAACCCATTGACCAACGCCTTGACGTTGGAATAGGTCATGTCACACATAGGTGCTTATTCAGGACACGATTCAGTTGGATTCACTTCGCTTGAGAATTCATAAAGTCCGGATGAAAATTTAATTTTGGGAAAAAAATGTTTTTTTCTTCATCTGTGCTGGTTTCTGTGTATTTCTGATTATGATTTCGTCTTGGGATTGTATTTATGATTATCCTTAATTTACGTCTATGTATAGCATTATGAGTCTGGCCGTACATAAATTCAGCCCATTGGAAATCACTGCAAGTTATTTCATTAATCGAAGGCAAATGATAACATCCTACTCCCGCAAGTGCGTTAGGTGATAGTGTCTGAAGCACTGCCTATGTGTTCCATCATGCAGCATGGGGTTGAGTTGAGTTGAGTGGTTGTAAACTACCGGTGGGATTAGCCTTGCAGTTGCTGCCGGCAATTGCTCCACCGTAGCGACATTTAAATAGAAATAACAGAAACACTGTCCGCAAAAACCCAAGTAGACACTCCTGAGGTCACCATGTGGAGGCCAAATCCGTGTCCTGCAGGTAAAGTAGAAGAAGGCGAGAAGCATCCCTTCTACTCGACTGGCTCCCGCGCGGGAAAACAATGTCCTGAAGAGTCGATAACAAGTGCATGGAAGTTGTACAGAACATTTATAAGAAAGGGCTTGTAAACTGATCCGGAGTTCCCGGGTTCGAACCCGACCGCGGCGGCTGCGTTTTTATGGAGGAAAAACGCTAAGGCGCCCGTGTGCTGTGCGATGTCAGTGCACGTTAAAGATCCCCAGGTGGTCGAAATTATTCCGAAGCCCTCCACTACGGCACCTCTTCTTCCTTTCTTCTTTCACCCCCTCCATTATTCCTTCCATACGGCGCGGTTCAGGTGTCCAACGATATATGAGACAGATACTGCGCCATTTCCTTTCCCCAAAAAACCAAATATTATTATTATTATTATTGTTATTATTATTAATCTCTTATCGATGTCCCTGCAGTAATTCCTCTCGATGAAGTTTAGCTCTTTTTAGGGGGTTGTCGAGAAAACTTGGAGACCACCGCTGGCTCCCAATTTGCAGAAATGCGAAAGAATTTGGGTTTGAACGTCAGCAACTTCGTTTTGGAAGTCATTGTTTACACATGAGATTAATCACGTGACACTTGGATGAAGACAGCGACTTTCTGCAAGTCATTGTTGCCCCGTGAAACTTATCACGGGACCATTAGATGGCGTCAGCAACTTTTTTGCAAGTCATTGTTGTCTTTATGCACTCCACAGCGCGTTCATTTCATGCCCGTCTAACAAGCTTGAACGGACGACCCTGCGCCGCTTCCTCCTCGCACTTAAACGTTTTTCTATACATTACACACCAAAGCTCTGCGTGTTAAAATCTAGCTCCTTAGGAAGAACACTCTTGTACCTTCTGTTAACTGTCGTCTGTGCAATGTGCCTGAAGCCGTTGAAAACTGTTTCCATAGCAAAGAACGTCTGCTTTAGGAAAACAATATAAATTGCAAAAATACCTTTGTATTTACAAAAACGAATAACCGATTCCTAGCAGTCAAGAATACATCGAATACAACTGGAATACATTTCAATTTGGTCGGACCGGTTGCATTGTTTTCTGTCTAGAAATTAGGGAACGTTCTTTGCGACCTTTGTTTTTATATACACTGGCAGTGACTTCTGCTTGAATGTATTGCGAGGGACCAGTTAAGCTGTAGAAGTATTCCTCGTTCATTTAAAGATTTGTAGAACACTGCAGGACCGGCCGTACTACTTGGCAATTATGTGGCCATGGAGTCGCCACAGAGTTGTGTAGAGTGCTTGAAAGATTTGCTTGTTGTGTGTTTATGGCAATCGCCGCTTCCTGCCGGGCCTGATACAAGTTTTGAATACAAGACTCAACACGATCCAAAGAAATCCGCCGGCACAATACGCTTTAGGTTCCTGCCCTAGGCTGTACATTAATGAGGCACGTGTGGTGCCCTGAGTGCCATTCGAGCGCGCTAGACAGCTGCATGGTTGACTGTACATATTTAGTGGTGCATTTATGTTCCAAGCAATTACCATTTTAGCGGTGGGAGCATGTTCCTAAGAGCTATATTTCTATCTTCATTCAAGCTGCTCATTGTATTGTTATTTATCTGGTTGCTTTATTTTCCCCAAGTTCATTGCAGTGCGTTCTGATGCTCCATAACTGGGGCCCACACTAAATGATGATAAACACAGAAATAAACAAGCTCATTTTGTTGCAAACTGTAAAAGCTCATCTACAGGAAGCATTAACTGAATCTAAATTCTAGCTTTAGCGTGTCGCAACAAATATAGACCTCTTGTCATAGAATGAGATTACGGTATGAGATAGACTGAATGTTGGTCAACACATCGCCATATTTATTATTTTAAAGTCCACTCCTTTATTCACTTTGTCTTCACGGTATAGCAAGCATTATCAAAGAAAAGGACTGAGGTAGGTGCGATCAGTAAGCCACTGGGGAGTATGAATGTATAGTTGTTGGTATGTTTTGCGGCTTCATTCTTTTTCAGCATTCAACGTTTTAAATATGATGCAATTTTGTTGTCTTCGTCAGGAAAACTCCAATGTGAACTGCACGTATGGGAGCGAAACCTTGGTCAAGAGACCAACTGGCACATGTGTAAACAAGCTTATAAAATAACTTGTGGAGATAAGCCCGAATTCCTTGTTTACACGAATGACTGCCGTGAAAATGGTCCGGCGAATTAAGCCATCAAGCTGAGGTCGAATTGTGGCTCATAAGTGATTGCAATCGATCGCAGGATGAAGAGGAGGAAACGAAAAGCAGCCATATCACCGTATCATTATTGAATAAATCCGGCTGTTTTAGACTATAAAGATAAGCAGCTTGTTTTTTTATTACAGCATTTGAACAAGCGCAAATAAAAGTATTTTCTTTTCAGAAACAATTTAAACTTGTCCTTCTTTACCCCTTCCCTCTTCTTAACCGAGGGCTTTTGTAATGTTATTGTTATTCTTTTGATCTAACTCCTGGCGTGATTGTCGGCTACAGGCGCTTCCAAACACAGCACAAATTCAAGACTTTCTTGATAATGTGCGCCGTAATTGAAGTTGCCATGTTACACAGACGTTGGTTATAAGGTATACCGGCTTGACAACTAAAATCGTGCTTTTTTTACCAGTATCGCAGCCGGATCTCACCTCACGTGACGTTCAAACGATTCTTTATTGAATCATGCAGAAAACAAAGCAAATAATTCCTCACCTTCGCGACTTCGTTCGGAAGAAAATTTAGGCTTCGTGTGGCATACCCCTGACGAAAAACTGATTCCACTGAGAATATAAAAAGACTGGAGTACGCTGCCAGGCTGCGATGCCCCACTGGTACGACATGTGGCTGAAAACGTTGCAAATTCAGGAAAAAGAAAACATTTCAAATCCCGCGCTGAGCACTTACGTCATCCTGCGATCATGCGTAGACCCATGTAAAGTAGCACATATAATAGCATAAAATTTCGAGACATGCCTGCTTGCGGAGTGGAGCCAGAGCAGCCTTTCATTAGAGTGCACACCTCGGACTTCATTTTGTACCTATTCTATGGCAAGAAACGGAACTCTTCGACGTTCTCAGCGCTCAGTGCGACTCACGATTCGAGAATGAAGGCGAAGCCGAGTGCTGCCTACCAACACATTTGTTGTTGTTGCCTTGGCGACATGGCAGATACCCACGACGGGGGATTGGCCAGGGTTCACTAAGGAGACCCCATAAAATAGGATAAACTGGTGTCAAGCTAATGTGTGTGCCTTCGGAGAAATTTCACAGTAATTTAAAAGGAAAGGAAGATTCAAAATATCTGGAGAGAATATCTGAGAATTGAATAATTAAATAAATGAAAATACCCAAACGCTATTTTGAACGCGGCAATTTCGGAAACAATTTGCCAGAGAATCTGCTGGTAGATGTTATATAATTGTGGAGGTATTCGCAAACTTGATGCAATACAAGACCCCTGGCTCTCGCGCCTAAAGAGAGGAAGAGGGGAACCGACAAAGTGAGACCAAAATTTGTGATGGGAATTTCTAGGTGTGCTCCCCTCTGATGTGCAAACCTCCGGCAAGAGAGTAGGAAATGCTCCAATGTCTCCACCTCACCACAAACCGCACAAAGGTTTGTGGGATTCAACCCGCATCTACATAAGTAAAGGTTTAAACGGGGAATCCTGCACCACATGAGTGTCATCGCTACTTCACACTGCTGGTTTTTACACGCACGAGCCGTCCATGGGTACATGAGATGCTGGTAGTTAACAGTAGATAGTAAGCGATCGTTGCACGTCGCGGTTATAAACTGAAATTCCTGAAATCTAGCCATACTGAAAAGAGCAAGATTAGGGACGCTACAGGCAACAGGTGTATTTAGAGCTGATTTTGCAAACCATCTGCTACTTCATTTTGTTAAATACCGCAGTGGCCTGGTATCCAAACAAAGCGCACATCTTTCACCCATCCAGGAATGAAAGACCAACACACTTATTAGGTTGTCAGTGCTTGTTGTGTCTTCTTCATTTCCTTCTATCAAGCGCTTATTTTTTAGATGCCATCACATCGGAAGGGAGCGCTGTTTGTCGGAATAGCCGAGATATCAAATTCCAGCAGAGCGCCTCATCGTTTTGAAGCTTGTTGCCAACACCTCAGAGCAATGCGCTCCGACAAAATTGTGTTTATTCAGTTTAACAGCTCACATGAATGAACGTCCTGGTGTGCACAGGTATAATAAAAGCCACATTTATATTTAAAACCACAACGCAAAACTCCGACTAAGAATACTGACACTACAAGAGCTTGGTGAAGTAGTCTGCAAGAAACATATTAGGTCTGCGGTGCAAAAAGGCATATTAATGTTGTAAATAGAGCTAGATTTTCGTGCTGAAATTCGACCAGCCTTTTAGAACAGATCAAGGAATTGCGTCTTCGTTAATAGGATGAGAAGGTGCTCGGATAAAATGACACATACAATCACATGCTCGCACAAAAAAGGAGAGGGTGCAGGGGTTTGAGCAATATTGAATGATGATATTGTAGCAACGAATTGCATACAAGCTAGGACTTCCTCTAAAAGATTACCAAAGAAGATTTCAATGACTCAAGCGACCTCAATAAAGAGTGTTCTGTGCTTATCGCACAAGCATAAACAGCATTTAAGCTTCGAGATTCTGCAAAGAGTGCAAACATTGATAAAGGATATTCAAGACAGTCTCCTTTGATATGCAGTTCAAAAAGCGTATATAAAAGGATATTATCACGATAACATTATATCTACTAAGCACGCTGTGTTACAAAAGCATTTTAGTGGCAGTTCGTACTGCACAGTAACTTGTCAGTCAAGTCAGCATTCAAAGCAGCGTTCACAACATTTTTGCAGGAATTGGTCCTATAGATTTTTTGGCAGCGTTGCACAATGTTTGAACAGAAATAAACCAAATGTATGCTTAAAACCATCGAAATGTCAGGTCAAAAAAGACCACCGCATCATATTTCAGTAATTAAGTCAGTGCCCAAGTGTGCTGTTATTGTAACGTTTCTTCGCAGTCAACGCGAATATCTGTGAGACGTTGTCTCCTACTGCAATCAACACAGTACACAATCATTGTCATACAGCACGTGTCATCAAACCATATACAAATCAGAATGAAACACACAGGAAGCAAAGTGCTGCGAAGAGTGGACTTTCTTGTGCTAAAGTAATTTTGCTCTCTATTTTCCAATTCTTTGTGTTTGTGACGGCTATACCGTCTAAGGCGACGACTGATGGCCAGCCGCCTCCAGTGCCCACCGTCTATAGCGGTGTCGACCCGGCCGCTGAGTGAGCGAAATAGTGCAGATACCCTAGAAAGAACTCCTTGAATCATCTGGCTTCTACTACACGTAGGAAATGGAGAACGAAGGATAAATGTCGCGTCGCGTGAAGAGTAGTTTGCGAGAGTAAGTTCGTGAGGCGGTGTCTGAAAAGGAACCTTTCCAGAATGTCAAAAGAGTGTGACCTCAGTGTTAGTACAAAATGAGCTAAACGCCCATTTCGAGGCAGGAAGAGATTCGAAGTGCTCAGTGCAGACATACCGCGGCAGTGCAGTAAATTGAAATTCTCAACCCTATATATAAATTGTTGACTCTCACTCCGCTCTATGGACGACTGTCCACAGCCCAAGCCATGGAATGTCTTATTTATGCCAAAAGGAATATACTGTTCGTTGACATATAACCTGGCCATTCTGGGCACGGTGAACGTGTTTAAGCTTTTGGTCTCTTTTGAGCGCGGCCGTTATTCGCGTCTGGAAGAGTATCTAGCTGGCTGTGGTTTTCGACATAGACGGGCAGATAAATGATATGGATGTTGTGCTGCTCGTCATCTTCATCAGCCTGACTGCGTCCGCTGCAGGGCAAGAGCGTCTCGCATGTGTCTCCAAATAATCCTCTCCTGTGCTAGCTGCGTCCACCCAATCCCAGAAAACTTCTTAATCCCATCCTCCCACCTAATTTTCTCCCACCCCTGCTACGCTTGGCTTCTCTTGGAATCCATGTCATTACTCTTAAGGAATATCCACCATTTTGCCTTCGATTTACATGCCATGCTTAAGTCCATATCTTCCTCTTGATTTTAAGTAAGTTATCATTAATTCAAAATTCTTCCCTGACCCACTCTGCTCTCTTCATCTCTCAACATCACACGTATTATTTATTTTTCATTGTTCGGTGCGTGTTCCTCAATTTAAGTTGCAACTTGTTTATTATCATTCACATTTAAGCCCATAGGTGAGTACAGGTATGAAACAGTTGTTAACTGCTTTTTTGGGAATACTGGTAAACTGCTAGTCATGCTCGGAGAGAAGATACTAAATCTGCTCCAGTCATTCTTATTCTTCTAGTTACTACGCTTTCGTGATTCGGATCTGCGGTCAATACCTGCCCTAAGTAGACGTGTTCCGTTACCATTTCCATTCTCTCGTTACCAACAGTAAACTGCTGTTCCCTTCCGAGACTGTTGAAAATTACTTTGGATTTCTGCATATTATTTCTATACCCGTCGTTCTCCGCTGGCTGTGTAACTCAACAGTTATGCTTTGCAGTTCACCTTCTGAATGACTTCGTTAGGCAATCTCATCATAGAATCGTAGAATACTAAGGTATTCCTGATTAATTTTTATCTTCAACTCTTCCCAACAAGGCCTCTGAGTACTTACTGTTAGCAGGCGGTGAATAGGATTGGCGAGATTGTTTCCCCCCGTTTGACACCTTTTCTTATTGGAATTTTATTGCTCACTTCATGGAATTTATTGGAATTTTATTGCTCACTATTGTAGGTGTGCAGCAGTGGTAGATATATTGCAGCATTTTTACATACGTCTCTAATACACACTGGTTCCACAATGCGTGGATGACTGCTAAGGTTTCTACTCAGTCGAAATCTTTCTCGTAATCTATCAAACCAATAGACAGGGCTTGGTCATATTATGCACATTTCTCGATCAGCTGGTTGATAGTATGAATATGATCTAATATCGAGTAATCTTTACGAAATCGTGCCTGATCATTTGGTTGATTAAAGTCTAAGGTCCTGAGTTTAGTCATTGACTTATTAAATACCTTAATGGCAACGGAGAGTAAGCTAGTCAGTCTGTAATTTTTAAAACTCCATCAGATCTCCTTTTTTATAGATTAAGCTTATGTTACCGTTCATCCAAGCTTCTGGTACGCTCGAAGTCACAATGCATTGCGCATACAGGGTGGCCAGTTTTTCTGTCAGGATCTCGCCTGCGTCCTTCAACAGTTCTTCTGTACTTTTCTGTAGGCCAAGGTCTGTCAGAAACGGGAGAGCCTGCCATTTGTTTATCCATCCTTGTCATACAATTTTTTTTTTACTGAGCTGTTTATCGAAGACATAACTTTGCCAAGAAGTTTTTCGAAATTCCTGTGTATTAGAACTTTCTGACGGGCTAGTTGGTACATTTCTATTAAATAGTGTGCGCTAACAGGACAAACACAGGAAACTTGTGTATATATCGTATATACCGTATATACCGTGCTTTAGCTTTGGCTTTTTGAAAATTATGAGATTCTCTAGAGTTGGGTTCCTATGAAAATTACCCAAGTTTATTTTGTTGTTTTTAACCTCATTTACCTTTCTGCGTCCATCACACATTGCGGTTTTCGTGCTCGACTCCTGCAGACTGGGGAGTAGCTAGGCGTGCTACACGATTATAAAATTCGTGACGCCAATTCATCTTTCGACTTGGAAGAGGCAATCAAGAGCGTGGTGCAAGACACTATGTGTACTCTAACATGCTCCTCGAAACTTAATGATTTTGATGTGGAACTAGAACGACTACGAGCAATTCGACGACGTGTTGAACGAAGGTACCGACGTACGAAAACAATGGACGATCTACGGACCGCCAGGCGCACGCAAAAGAAGATACAGCGCCGGTTAGACAAGCTCGAATCGCAACGTTGGGCTGCCTTCTGTGAGTCGCTAGATCCACGCAAGCCTTTATCGCAACTATGGAGAACGGTGTGCGGGCTGCGGACACTTCCCGTACAGCGATTCCCATTCAAGGCGCTTGCCCTCTCTCAAAAGAGATCGGAGATTGACATGGCAGAAGAGTTCTGCGCCAGATTATCCGGCCAACTCACAGCTACCAACATTCCATCGCCTTCGAGCAGCTACCCGCCACCACGTGATTTCCGGTTGGATCTACCATTCTCGATCCACGAACTTAAGGCAGCATTAGCTTTGTGTAGCCGCACATCAGCGCCAGGACCTGACGGAATTTCCTACCGAGCTCTGTGTCACCTGGGGGAGCGAGCGAGAGGAGTTCTTCTTGAGGTGTACAATGAATCTTGGAGAAATGGCACGCTACCAACAACCTGGAAGATAAGTCGCCTTGTTCCACTGCTGAAGCCTGGCAAGTCGCCGTTGGAGCTCTCATCATATCGCCCGATCGCTTTGGCGAGCTGTGTGGGCAAAGTAATGGAGAGGATGGTCCTAGGACGCCTGGAGTGGTACTTGGAGTACCACAACACCTACCCAGATGCAATGGCGGGCTTCCGACGCGGTCGATCATCGATCGATAACGTCGTCGACCTGGTGACCTACATTCAACATGAGAAATGCCGTAAGCGTCTCTGCGCATCCTTATTCCTCCACGTTAAAGAGGCGTATGACAACGTTACGCATGAAGCCATCCTCTCTGCTCTCGCAGAGGTAGGAGTGGGTGGTCGGATGTTTCAATGGATACGGAGCTATCTATCCATGCGATCCTTCTTTGTAAGCACCGAGGAAGGCCATAATTCTCTTCACTATAGCTACCGCGGCGTCCCCCAGGGCGGTGTAATTAGCCCTGTCTTGTTTAATCTAACACTAATTGCTCTCCTTGAGCACGTGCCAAACGCAGTCAGGCTATCATTGTACGCGGATGACATCTGCATATGGACATCTGCAGTAACACGCCTACAGCTGCGAGCGAGATTTCAGAGAGCCGCCACACAAACTGTTATATACCTCCGTAATCGAGGCCTGGAAATTTCCTCCGAGAAATGCGCACTAGTGCCATTTACGCGCAAACCCATGGCAAACTACAGTGTAATGATAAATTGCCAAATAATACGACGGGTCCGATCGTACAAGTTTCTAGGTGTCATAATCGACAGGGACTTGTCATGGAGCCCACACATATCATACGTGAAAAAACGGTTGACAGGCATCTGCCACCTGTTCAAGTTTTTCGCTGGCAAGACCTGGGGAATGTCGCCTAGTGCCATGTTACAACTGTACAGGTTGCTTTTTCTAGGATTTCTGCGATACAGCTTGCCAGCAATAAACAACACAGGCAAACCGAATCTACGCACAATACAAAGTCTCCAGGGTCAAGTGCTCCGGATCTGTCTAGGCCTGCATCAGAGTGCTTCAACAGTGGCTACGATAGCAATCGCTAGAGACCACCTTGTCAAGACCCACATTGAAATTGAAGTACTCACGACCCATATAAGGCATCTAGCCAGGAATCCTCGTCACCAATTAGCCTCTCTACCAGCGGACAGGCCACACACATCTTTCAGCCAAACGATAACTGCAATGATGAATCATTGCCAGCTTGTTTCACTCCGGCTGCGAGACCTTCGACCCTCCATGGTGCCTCGCTCAGCCAAAAATCAACCTCGCAATACCTGGTATCTCGAAAAAGGCTGATCTGTCATCACCAGCCCTTAGACAGCTCACGCTACTACATTTGTACGAGAACTACCATGACTCAACGCATATTTACACTGATGGATCTGTCCTTCCAAGCAGCTTCGCGGCGGCAATCGTCATTCCAGCGAAAGCTACAACAATCAAATTTAAGACGACCCATGCGACAACATCGACGGCAGCAGAGCTCGCAGCACTTATAACTGCCCTTCATCACATTGGTGATGAACCGCCACACAAATGGACAATATTCTGCGATTCGAAGGCGGCACTGCAGTCTCTACTGTCACCTCTACGACGCAGACCGCACGAACAACAAATTTTCCATATTAGAGAGACGTTACACCATATAAGTGATGCCGGCCATGAAATAACGTTCCAGTGGCTTCCAAGTCACTTCGGGATTATCGGCAATGAACGGGCGGATCACGCTGCCCGCTCAGCCCATACTGAGGAGCGCCACGTCCCAATTCCACTTTCTAGAACTGACGCGGCACGGAAGCTCCGCCTACTTGCTCGGCAGTGCACCGAGTCGCAATGGAATGAGCCACATTTAAGAAATACGCGACTGTACTCACTTGATCCAACATTAAGTCTTCGAGCGCCATCAGAGCTTCGCCGTAGAGATGCCATGCTTTTATATCGACTTTGGTTGGGTGTTGCGTTTACTAAACACTATGAATTGCGCATAGGGATGACCGACACCTCAACCTGTGACCATTGCGCCATGAAGAATCAGTTGGCCATATATTGTGCTCCTGCCCGCAGTACAGTCCACAAAGGGCATGCCTTAGCCACGAATTTGACCAACTGGACGACCAACCGCTATCCGAAAAAAGATTTCTACAACATCGAAAGGACCTACCGTCGCAGAAGAAGGCCGTGCAAGCGCTTTTGCGCTTCTTACAATCTACAGGCCTGTGTGAAAGACTTTAACTGGAACGCCTTGTGTGTGTCTCCATGTGTGCACGTTCCTTTTTTTTTCCTCTCTGTCATCTTTCTAACCCCTATCCCCCATCCCCAGTGTAGGGTAGCAAACCGGAGACTCACATCTGGTTAACCTCCATGCGTTTCCTTTTCATTCTCTCTCTCTTTTTTTCTTGAGAATTAGATTGAGTTTGTCTATCCTAAGTGTTTCTGAGAAAAAACTCTACAAACTGGCCTTGTCTCTGAGCAGTGGACAGCTGGCTAAATGCAGCTTTAACTTCGTGGTTTATTTGCGATGACGGCAGGTGAGGGCGACCGGCTTATGAAATCTAGAAAGTGATCACTCCACAAAGGGTTGTCTAAAACACCCTATTTAATAACGCTTTAAACGGATGGTGAACTATGACATATATGTAGGCTAGCACTATGTAGGCTAACCAGAGTTGAACAAATAAACTTTACTAGAATAATACAATTCTCAGTTATTCTCAAATATCCCTGTTACTCACTGCTGCCCCAAAAAGAAAACTGCGCATTAAGATCTCTAACTACCAGGTATGAGTACGGATACTAATTTAAAAATTTCTCTAATTCTTTGAGTGTTACACTTACGTGCGGTTCAAGATATACGGAGCAAAATGTAATCGTCGCACAAGCAACCTCTGTGCCTGCTACGACTTCGAATCTAGCTTTCAGTTAGCTAGCGATCTGCTACGTTGGTTGCACAATGACGGCTAAGCCTCCCGAGAGCCTACTGTCTCCCTCTCGGCCAGGGCCGAAGAGAGTATATCTTTTAAGCACTTTTTTGTGCCGGGGACCTAAACAGGTTTCCTGCAGACATAAAGCAACCACAGAGACTGTGTTTAGTACACCTTTATGTGAATGTGAATGTCCCTCCATCGTTTATTTTTCATGGCCCTGACAATTTCTCAGCATCAATATTGTTTTCCAAGAAGCTATTCTGGTGCCGCCGATATACAAAGAGCTCTAGATATTGTTTCAGTATCCGCCTTTGTGAACCTTCCCTTCAGCCGGGGGCATGAACAATAAACGATGGAGAAACGTGCTAAGGGTTCTTGATCTTCTGCGTTTTCGAAATGAAAAATAAAGAAAGACAATAAAAATCTGAGTGAAGCACAGCAATTTAAAAATGATCGATCAACGTCACAACAGCGGACACACGCGATCATTTCTAATGCTACATGCTGTGTTTTCAAAATAGTGTTTACCACAACATAAAGCCAAGAATTGGCTTTTGTTGTGTTGATTGTTTGAAACAGCGGCGCAGCTTTTTCCGTGTATTTCTTTGTTTCCGTGTGTATTTCACAACGATATTCTTCTTTTTTTGCTGGGGACTAATACTTCCATAGGCAGAATTACTGTTTTATTTAGACGGTTCATTTCGATAGTTTTCGATAGTTAGATAGTTTGTTTAGCGTAATTTGCTGGTCAGTGCAGTATGCGAGAGTAATTAACCCAAAAATGGTTTTGTATAGAAAGTGGTTGCAGTATGGAACTTTGTCATCGTAAAAAAGGAGAACTGCGGGAATCAATTGACCCAAACATAGCAGAAAAAAATAAATGAATATTTATTTTTAAAAATGTTGTTTTTAAAAATCAAATAAACGAGAAAAAACAAAGCGAAAAACGAATCAACCCACACACACACTAGCTCTGCGCATACAGGTGGAAGAATTGCTTTCATCCTTGTCTGGTTTATGTCATAATGATTTTATCTGGCTGTGATAAACGCCAGTCCATTTCCATGGATCGGACAGAAAGAAAACGAGACAATAGCAGTAATCCAGAAGAAGCTAGAGTGCCGGCGATCATCTAGTTCCGACGAAGGCTGTATCAATGCCACTGCCGCAGGACAGTCGCGGAATGCAAAACACAACGATTTTTGGTGGTTGTCGGTGACTTGCTAAGAAAAAAGCTTTCTCAGTGTCCTTTAATATTTGAAAATTACTGTGTAACTAAGTACTGCTTCTATAAGGTGATGACACTCTGTAAGCAGAGAGTAATCTCCCAGTATAGAAAGGCTGACAAGGTAGTAGAGCTCCTTTGTATGCGCCAAATATGAAAAGTAATGGAGCAATGCCTCGAAAACTGCAATTTCCCTGCTCATTCCTACCATCCCGTTGTCTCACTGCGTTGCCGGCCTCCACAGTTCGAAATTTTCCTGCGACAGTGTATAAATAGTGCCGAATTGCTAACAAGCTTTACCGTTCAAGTCGTGGTTTCAAACCTTTCCTTTTAAAACCGCCTTTGAAAACATAAACTAGGCTTGAGTTTATTGTATTTGTTTAAGCGAAAAATTATAATTCCTCTCCCCCATCCCTACACAGACACATATACAGCATAGTGCAGCCGTATTATGAAAACAGCGTGAACGAGTGGTATCTAACAGGTAATAGGTAAGCATTGTTAACCGTTAACGAAATATCGCTAACCTCAACACAAGTTTAGGCAGGAGATTTATCTTTTAAAGTCCTCTTTTCTTGCGATGCCAACCCACTGCTGCAGCAGCCACCTAAAACCAATAACCAAACTCAACTCAGCTCTCTGCCTATCACCGCTGCTGGTTGGTGCTCGGATTCCAGGGCGCTTGCCAACAGTACATGGCTACGAGTGCAGGCTAGCGGTAAGCTTCTGGATCGTTGACTAACAGACTGCGTGTGTGGCGCGCTTTTTAAGCAAGGTGACAAGTGGACGCTGGGAAAAATTGTTCTCAGCTCTCAAGCGCATTACCTTAGCGGGTTCGCTGACGCGCCACTCGTGTCGCGCTTGTCTTAGAAGAGCCGAAATTTGCGTTATATCAATGAAAAACACCGCAGTGCTACGCTCTGTGGAACACTGCTGCTAAACAAATGCAGTTGTGAGATATTTTGCAGAAGATGGCCCTCTGAAGTACATAAAACATTATCGAGCATGCTTCCTCTGTGCTGCCTAACAGAAATGTAGCCTGCTTATTGTGATAATCGCGTCACCTTTTATTCCTTCCTTAATCCCTTTCTCTGCGGCACGATTCCGCTCTCCACTTACTCTATCAAGCCTCTCCCATTGATTCCTAGCGCTGATATCACTCTACTCCTCATAGCTACTTATAGCCCCGGCAGAGGCAGTCAAATAATGTCCGAGAGGTGGTTCGGAGTAATTTGCAACGTCTTACGACGTCATATCTCATCAATAGACAGCTACTGCGGCGAGAAACAGAAAAGGGGATGCGTTTTGTAAACAAAATCTGTAGTACATAGAGGCCGAGAATGCATATTCGCAATTAAGACGTAGCAATTTTTAAAATCTGAATATTTACTTAAACTGGCCGTTTCCAATAATCTGGTCACCTCTCAGGACAATTTCTTATTAGTCGACTTCGTTATATCACAAACCAGAAGGAATCAAATTGCCAGAAAGGACCCGTACGCGAGGATTAAGAAGTGGAGGGTAGAATGCGTTGCCGTACCAAATGCTTGCAAGGTATATAGAAGAAAGCGCCAGAATGGGTGTTTTAGATGATGAAGGGTCAGTTGGCAACATAAAAATTTCTTAGGGCACAAATCTGCTTACGTGGAGAAATGCGAAATCATGTGTTTTGTTTAGGAAAGAAAAGGACGCAGAAGCTCTCAGATATCAACATCTCGGTGGGCACCTCAACCGCGCCTTAAAGCAAGTAACTGAAGGTGCACATGCCATCGGTCCGAACCTCTCTCGCAAGTCTCAGAAAGCAAGCAATTGAACATGGATATGTCCTTGTTCCGAACCCATGTCGCAATCTAGCTCCCAACTTGACTAAAACATGGAAGCTATACGCGAAGAGAAATGCTATGAGACCACCCAAAATGCCGTTGCGATGAACGGCTGGTGAAAATTTCGGTTAATGTACTCGGGAATGCTCCCATTTTCGGGAATTCGGCAGTAGTGAGGTCATCCAGTTAAGGCATCGCTTGGATTTCGTCTGCACCTTCCATACCTGTCGATCATACTGTCACGTAGTGGTGACGGCAGTCGAAGCAGCGATGAAGACAGACGAAAGCGTCTTCTAAAAGAAAACTGTTTATTGGGCTGACTTGGACCCAAAATGGACTGAATCACTCGGCGGCGGCGAAGCTACAAGCGTGCTCGGCGGTCGTCGAACAGAATGCCCGCCGCTATCGGCCGTGCTCAATTTAAAGCTGATAGCAAACTTTCTAGATAAAGCGTGCAAAGTTACTAGAACATTCCGGAACAACGTAGAATCAACTCTGCCTGGCTGCGATCAATCGAGATAAATCTAGTCGCGCCTTGCGTCGCAAACAAAGGGTTAAAGTGGTGTGGCGGCAGATTTTAAAAACGATCAAACGCTGCAAATATTCGCGGCATTACTCCCCTCTTAAAGAAGCATCGACCCGATGCATTAAAACAAATAATGCGACTAGTAAAAGAAAAAAACGGATTTTGTGAAAATAGAGCATGGAAATGCAGCGGCGTTTAGCGCGCATAATACGGCTTCAGACGGACTACATGGACAACTTCTGGTCGTACGCGGCGTCGCTGGGATGCAGTCATTACGTCAGGGATGACTTCATAATCCAGTTCACCTAGCCGACGAAGGACATTGTACGGGCCGAAATAGCGGCGCAAAAGCTTTTCACTCAATCCACGGCGACGAATGGGCGTCCACACCCAGACGTGGTCTCCTGGCTTGTATTCTGCGTTGCGTCTTCGTAGGTTGTAGCGTCTGACGTCGCACCGCTGCTGATCTTTGATCCGTAATCGCGCAAGCCTTCGAGCTTCTTCTGCGCGTTGAAGGTAGGCGGCAACGTCGGCGTTTTCTTCTTCTGTAACGTTGGGAAGCATAGCGTCTTGCGTGGTCGTGGCCTCCCTGCCATGGACGAGCCTGAAAGGCGTCATCTGGGCGGGCTTCTGCACTGCGGTATTGTAGGCGAAGACGACGTAAGGCAGGATGACATCCCAGGTTTTGTGTTCGGCATCGACATACATGGCGAGCATATCGGCGATAGTTTTGTTCAGGCGCTCGGTCAGTCCGTTGGTCTGCGGATGGTATGCAGTTGTCCTCCGGTGGCTGGTTTGGCTGTAACGAAGGATGGCTTGCGTTAGTTCCGCCGTGAGTGCTGTTCCTCTGTCCGTGATGAGCACATTGGGGGCGCCGTGTCGAAGAAGAATGCATTCCACGAAAAATTTGACGACTTCTGCTGCTGTTCCGTTCGGTAGGGCTTTCGCCTCGGCGTAGCGGGTCAGGTAGTCGGTCGCTATGATAATCCCCTTATTTCCAGATGTTGATGTTAGAAAAGGGCCAAGCAAGTCCATGCCGATCTGCTGAAAGGGCCTTGAGGGAAGTTCAATGGGGTACAGAAATCCTGCTGGTCGTGTGGGAGGGGTCTTTCGTCGCTGACAATCTCGGTAGGATTTCACATAGTGTGCGACATCGGCAGACTGTCGGGGCCAGTAATACTTGTCTTGAATACGGCGGAGGGTGCGAGTAAACCCGAGATGTCCAGCTGTCAGCTCGTCGTGTAAAGCCTGCAGAACTTCGCGGAGACAAGCAGGTACAACAAGGAGGTAGGCTGTTTTGCTCGCTGCAAAGTTCTTCACGAGAACGTCATTCTGCATACAGAAGGAAGAAAGTCCTCGCTTGAATGAAGCGGGGGGTGAAGAAACCTTGCCTTCCAGGAGGTACTCGATGAGGCGTTTTAGGTCGGGGTCCGAGCGTTGCTGCTGGGCAAACGAGCTGGGGCTGATGGGTCCCAGGGAGGCGTCCTCAACGTCGTCCGGCGGCGGTGTATCTACAGGGGCTCATGAGAGGCAATCGTCGTCAGAGTGCTTGCGTCCGGACTTGTAAACGACGGTGACTTCAAACTCCTGGAGACGTAGACTCCATCGAGAGAGTCGGCCAGAGGGTTCCTTCAAATTGACGAGCCAGCACAGCGCGTGGTGATCGCTGACCACCTTGAATGGTCGTCCGTACAGGTAGGGGTGGAATTTTGACGTGGCCCAGATGATGCCAAGGCACTCCTCAGTTGTCGAATAGTTAGCCTCGGCCTTGGAAAGGGAACGGCTAGCGAATGCGATGACCTTCTCCAGCCTGTCGCTTTTTTGAACGAGAACGGCACCTAGGCCCATGTTGCTTGCGTCGGTATGAACTTCAGTGTCGGCGTTTTCATCAAATTTCGCGAGGATCCGTGGGGACTGTAAACGACGCTGAAGTTCCTTCAGGGCTTCTGCTTGCGGCGGTTCCCATTTAACCGGCACGTCTGTTTTCGTCAGTTGTGTCTGTTTTCGTCTGTTTTCGTGGCACGTCTGTTTTCGTCAGGTGTCGGCAATGCGCGAAAAGTTTTTCATAAATCGTCGGTAATATGCGCACAGTCCGAGAAGTCTGCGCACTGCTTTCTTATCGGCCGGCGGTGGAAACTGTTCAATAGCAGCTGTTTTCTGCGGGCTCGGGCGTACTCCCTCCTTGCTAACGATGTGGCCTAGAAACAGTAGCTCTTCGTAGGCAAAGTGGCACTTCTCTGCCTTCAATGTTAGGCCAGACGACTTGATGGCGTCTAGTACTGTTCAATGTCTTTTGAGGTGCTCTTCAATGTTCGAGGCGATGACAACGACGTCATCTAAATATATCCGACAAATTTGCCACTTCAGGCTTGCCAGTACTGTATCCAATACTCGCTGAAACGTCGCTGCTGCGGAACAGAGACCAAATGGCATCTCCGTGAACTCAAACAGCCCATCTGGAGTGATGAATGCCGTCTTCTCGCGATCTTTTTCGTCGACCTGAATTTGCCAGTACCCGCTCTTGAGGTCCATCGATGAGAAATATTTGGCGTTGCAGAGGCGGTCCAGTGTGTCGACGATGTGGGGGAGGGGGTAGACGTCCTTCTTTGTTATGTTGTTCAAGCGGCGGTAATCCACGCAGAATCGAAGTGAGCCGTCTTTCTTTCTCACTAGAACAACCGGTGCCGCCCATGGGCTGTTTGAAGGCTGGATGACGTCGTCGCGAAGCATTTCTTCGACTTGGTCCCGTATGGCTTGTCGTTCTCGCGCTGACACACGGTAGGGGCTTTGACGGAGAGGTCGGACGTGTTGGTCCGTTGTAATGCGATGCTTGGCAGTTGGCGTCTGTCGCACCCTCGGCGATGTCCAAAAACACTCACTGTAGCTTTGAAGCAGATTGCGGATCTGGTCTTGTCTGTTCCGGTGCAGGGCTGGGTTGATGTCGAAAGTGGACGAGATCTCTTGGTCAGGGGAATCTTCTGCGGAGGGGTCAGAGAGGGCGAAGGAGTCTCGTACGTCGGATATTTCGTCGAAGAAAGCAATCGTCGTTCCTCAGTTAATTAGTCGGTATTCTTCGCTGAAGTTAGTCAGCAGTACTTCGGCCTGGCTATTGCGCAAATGTGCGATGCCTCTTGCGATGCTGATTCCTCGGTCTAGGAGCAACTGCATGTTGCCCTCGATGATGACTTCATCTTTAATGGCTTTCGTGGCGCCTACGGTCACGATAGCGCTTGATCGGGGTGCGACGCACACTTCTTCCTCCAGGACACTCAGGCAACGTGATTTTCCCGAGTTTTCATCGAAGCGATGGCTTCGTCCGTAGAAAACGTGATCAGCTTGGATCGCAGGTCGATGATCGCCTGATGCTCATTAAGGAAATCCATACCCAAGATCACTTCGCGGGAGCATTGCGGTAGCACAACAAAAGTCACAGGATAGGTATGTCCTTTGACTGTCACTCGCGCTGTGCATCGTCCTGATGGCGTAATGAGGAGGCCCCTTGCGGTGCGAACTTGTGGGCCGT
The DNA here is from genome assembly GCF_052857255.1 of Amblyomma americanum. Taxonomy (NCBI): domain Eukaryota; kingdom Metazoa; phylum Arthropoda; class Arachnida; order Ixodida; family Ixodidae; genus Amblyomma; species Amblyomma americanum. Next base: position 44,830,844 of record NC_135507.1, read on the forward strand.
CCGAAGCCGTTGTGACTTTTCTCAGCTGCGCAGCGAATGTTACATTCATCACCGAGTAATCGGCTCCTGTGCCGACTAGAGCGGTAACTTTTCGGCCGTCGACAGTCACATCTAAGTCGGATGTTCTGGCTCTTGCATTGCATGTCGCTCTCGACGTCGGGTCACGGCTTCGTCGCGTATGCGAGTCGTGGGTGGGGCATGTGGTCGAAGCTCTTCTGGGTGGCGGCGTCGTTTTCAAGGCAGCTTGCGTCGTGGTCGGGGTTCTCACTGTGTGCGGCGTCGGTGCTGCCAGTGTCGGTTCTCCATGCGGAGTCGCGGGTGCAGCATCTTCATGGGGCGTGGTCCGTGGAGGATCTTCGGCGTTTCGCTCGTGAGCAACTTCACCTCCAGAGGTTGCTGTCTTTAGTTTACCCTACGGGGGCTGGGAGACATTTCTCGTACCGCGGCTGCGTAGCTGCGGCGTGGCGACGCTAAGCGCGAGGTTGACAATGATGTTGAACGCGAAGGGCGGTTCGGCGTGTACTCCTCTCGACGAAGGTACTCATCGATTTCCTGCGGACGTTGGCCGAAGCGTGGTCGTGGGACGTTAAGAGAAATCCTCGAGGACTGGTACGTCGGTACGGGCAGTGACGAAAAATATGGCCGTCCTCACCGCAATGGAAGCACAACAGCCGTTTGTCGGAAGTCCTCCAGGCGTCGCAATTTCTGGGGCTTGAGCGTCGGTCATAGGCTGGGTGGGCGGGGGCTGGGAGACGGCGTTGTGGAACAATTGGCTCATCTCAGGGAGGACGTGGGGGTTGTCGCTGGGGCTGAGCAGTCCTTACTGCAGCGGCGTAGGTCATGGCCTGGGGTTCTGATGCCGTCGGGGTGCCAAGTGCCTGTTGCACTTCTTCCCGTACCACATCCATCAGTGTCGCTGCTTGGGGCTGCGTGGAGGATGGCAATAATCGGCGTAGCTCCTCTCGGATGATTTCGCGGATAACTTCCCGCAAGCTGTCGCTGGTGGTGGCCGTCGTGTCCGATCGGATTGCACAGGCAGAGGAAGGGCGATTGTACTGCCGAGCTCGGACGTCGAGGGTCTTCTCAATCGTGCAGGCTTCTTGCATGAATTCCTCGACTGTTTTTGGCGGCTGGCGGACGAGGCTTGCAAAGAGTTGTTCTTTTACGCCGCGCATTAAAAACTGAACTTTCTTTTCCTCTGTCATCTTGGGATCGGCGCGGCGAAATAGGCGCTTCATCTCCTCGGCGTAACCGCGGACGGGATCATTCGGAAGCTGGATCCTGGACTCGAGGAGTCGTTCGGCTCTTTCTTTCCTCACGACACTGGTGAATACCTTCAATAGTTCTCTCTTGAATAGCTCCCATGTCGTAAGGGACGACTCGTAGTTTTCGTACCACGTGCGTGCGGAGCCATTGCATGAGAAAAACACGTGTCCAATTTTTGCCGCATCATCCCACTTGTTGAATGACGGTACGCGCTCAGATTGGTCCAACCATTCTTCAGGGTCTTCGCCTAGGGATCCATTGAAAGTTCGCGGCACCCGCGGCTGCTTCAGTATGATCGGTGTCGACATCTTCGGCGAGGTTGCGGTGCTCGTAGCAGCGTCTTTTCGCTGTCTGGTGCGGTCCGGCAGTTTCCCGAACTCAGGCGCCTCTCCCTTGAGGCTTCGGCTGGCTCGCTGAGCTGCTGGTTCGTCCTCAGGGGCGAAGCGCTTGGGGCTGGCTTCACGACTTGAATGGGGCGTCCGGAACATGGAAGGCTACCCAGGACCTCCACCAGATGTCACGTAGTGGTGACGGCAGTTGAAGCAGCGATAAAGACGGACGAAAGCGTCTTCTAAAAGAATACTGTTTATTGGGCTGACTTGCCCCCAAAATGGACTGAATCACTCGGCGGCGGCGAAGCGACAAGCTTGCTCGCCGGTCCTCGAACAAAATGCCCGCCGCTGTCGGCCGTGCTCAATTTAAAGCTGATAGCGAAATTTTGCGATAAAGCGTGCAAAGTTACTAGAACATTCCGGAACAACATAGAATCAGCTCTGCCTGGCTGCGATCAATCGAGATAAATCAAGTCGCGTATTGCGTCGCAAACAAAGCGATAAAGTGGTGTGGCGGCAGATTTGAAAAACGAACAAACACTGCAAATATTCGCGGCAATACCAGCGTCGCCGCACCGGCGGACGCGATTTTGCGCTCGGGCCTGACGTCATCACTGTAAATTCTGCGTCATCGTGTAACGTGACTTTGGCGTGACGTCATCACACTAAATTTTGCGTCTTGTCACCTTGACAGGTAACTCATTTTGTGCAAGTGTTCTGTGAACGTGGCTTTTGTATGACGTGATCATGTCACGTAACCAAATAATAGCTGCGCTTACTTAGTCACGGTAATTAGCGATGACTTAATCAGTTTTTATTTCTTCGGTTTCAACTTTACCAATCATCTAGTTTCTCCTTATGTACGCCAATTATTTTTCAATTGTTTTCGGTTATTAACGGTGCGACAGCATCATTCTTATAACACCAATATATTTAATACTATAATTACAACTTTACTCATTAATTTATCTAGAGTGACGTGACCGTGTGGACATTTTGCGGACAAGATCTGCGGACACAACTGAGCTATATAATACTTTCGCATTAATAAGCAGAGAACTCTACGTCCGGAGAAGAAGCACCGAAAAAGGCTTTGATCGTTTTTTTATTATTAATTTTCAAAACCAGCATACGCACAGTTGGTTGGTCACATGGCCTTTAGGGCTCATAATGGGTCAAATGCAATCAAGCACAATAATACTAGCAGACCTTGTTAAGACAGCACACAATCACAGCACGCTTCAGTAATGCATAAAAAAGGTTGAAGAGCTGAACTACAAAACAATGGGGTATGGTAGATTAGATCACTAAACAGTCAGCTGTATTAAAAATTTCTCTATCAAATCACACAAACTTCATTCCTGACGATGTCAGTGCACGTTAAAGATCCCCAGGTGGTCGAAATTATTCCGGAGCCCTCCACTATGGCACCTCTTTCTTCTTTTCTTCTTTCACTCCCTCCTTTCTCCCTTCCCTTACGGCGCGGTTCAGGTGTCCGCGATGTCTGAAAGATACTGCGTCATTTCCTTTCCCCACAGACCAATTAATATTATTATTATTCTGCATGGCCTGACATAAAGATGGAGGAAATAATCACAGCAGTCAGAAGCCTCTCAGCTGGCAAGGCGGTAGGACCTGATGCGATACCTGTTAGACAACAATAGTGATATAATGGGAATCCATTCACCAAATATATTTAACCATTCACAGGAAAATGGATTTTATTCAGACGGACTGAAAGTTGCAAAGGATATACCCATTTATAAAGGCGGTGAGCGATCCGACCTGCGTAACAAATGTCCGATATCGGTGTTCAATGCAAATATTTGAATTTTAGAATGGTACATTATAAGCGTACACTGAATTATCTAAATGAATATAACATTATTCGTAATAATCAACATGGCTTGTGGCCCCGAAGATCAATGTCAGCCGCAGTTTTTGTTCTTATACAACTCATAATTACAGCACTGCATAATAACAAACAAGCCATATTAGTATATACTTCGATATATCAAAAGGTTTCGATTCGGTTGGTCGCACAATACTGCAACATAAAATGTGAACCTATGGCCTAATAGGGTAAATTTGTGATCTAGTTAAGAGTTATTTTTCTGCACGGGAACAACACGGTGTTGTAAACAATTCAAGCTCACAAACGAAAGCATTAATCTATAGGTGCCGCAGGGTTCCGTGCTTGGACCGCTGTTTTTTTCCCTGTATGTTAATGATCTTCCATAGACGCTGAAATATTCCAAGGCCGCATAATATGGCTACCCACCGCATTATTTTTTACAGGGTATAATTTAGAGTAACTTCAGTGTAAAACTAATTTAGAGCTTTAAGAAGTTTCATATTGGTTTAAAGGTAGCCGGCTAACCCTTAATACTGAGAAAATAAACTACACACCGTTTTACTCGCGCACAAAGAATACAAATTACAAACACATAGCACTTACTATGCACAAAATGAATCTGCTTAAAGTTACCTAATGCAAGTATCATGGTGTCGTGTTCGCACACCATATGCACTAGAAAGAAATTAATAGTGTCTGCTCAAAATTATCCTATGGTTTTCATGTTTTCCTAAGGGCAAGAGACTGATTTGTTCTTCTAATTTAGCGCATTCTCTATTAATCATTTGTGCACAGCCAATTATCGCATTGAAAGGAAGCATGGAGCAATACATAAACATATCTAGATCCCGTTTCTTTCCTTAAGAAATATGCTGTTAGTATCTAGACTCAATCACTCAATACCTGCCCATTAGACCCCTTTTCTACCAGATTCGTATACTACCAGTACAAATAGCAGATATACTGAAGATAGGTGAAATATTAAATGCTATTTTAACAACTGACAACCCCGTGCCCCATAGCTTTAAATTACCAATAAAAACAGACAAGAGCTGCAATTAACGATCTATTTAACTTTCCACCTTGTCATAATACGTATGGCCTGAGACTCCTATAAAAGAACGTAACCCATGTCTGGAAGGAAGTGCCAAATAAGGTAAGAGAAAAGTAACTTTTCCGGGATCATTAAAACATTTTCTGCTAATTTTCATACTGGCGACTTAGCGTTTTCCCTCCATAAAAACGCAGCCGCCGCGGTCGGGTTCGAATCCGGGAACTCCGGATCAGTAGCTGAGCGCCATAACCACTGAGCCACCACGGCAGGTCAATGCAGAAGTGCTGTTAACCTTTTCTGGCATCATTGGCAAAGATGAGTCAGCATGTACCTACGCGGCAACCGTAGGCCCTATGGAGGCACTAAATGATTAAGCAGTATTTTCGTCAACTGTCCCCGGAAGTGTAGTGGCTGGTGCAAGAATAAGATCAAGCAATTTGTGAGGATAAGTTGCCGTATCTGGCATAGGGCATAGTTAATTGGGGGTGTAGGGTAGAGGTGTTTGTGCATCAGTGAAAGTTGGTATGCTGATGAAGGTGATGACAGCATATTGAAATGGTTGTGAAAGAACAGCGTGAAAATATTTCGAATAAGTGATATGTTGGTTCCCACTAAAGGAGCACATGGAAGTAAGCTACACGTTCAAAATACAGAAAGGGCAACGACTGAAGAAGAAGAAGAAAGGGAATTTTAATGAAAGAAAGGCGGAGAGGTCGGCCGGTGGTAACAGGGCCCTGGCCTGCTACTCCACACAGGGGAAAGGAAAGAGGAGGAAAAGGAAAGTGTGAATGAAGGCTGATGATGGCATAATACAATGAGTTTCACGGGTGATGTCTATGCACACGACACACACACACACACAACACTGGCTGGCGCTCGCATCGCCGTTACTGGACACACATAAAACTCAAAACTGGTGTCTGCAACACAACACCGACACATGTCATTAACCATGTAGGTTGTGCTCAGGCGGTCACAAACGAGTATCCAGGCCTGTTTCACACAAAAAGTTGAGCAGGGCTTTTGTCACACGCCACCAATCAGAACGTCTCGTCTTTGCGCCCAGAAGAGTTTCCTCAGAGAGAGGGCGAGAGTCCAGGTTTTTCACGGTCGCCTCCAATGTTGTTCTTTCAGAAGTATACTTCGGGCACGCGCAAAGAAGGTGTCCAATAGTCTCTGGTGTGTTGCACTGTGCGCAATTTGGGTTACTTTCGATGCCGATCTTGTGAAGATAGTGTTTGGTGTAGGCAACGCCAAGCCGTAGCCGGTGGAGTAAAGTCCCATGACGTCGCACCACCACAGATGGGAAATGTAATCGTGAGCCAGCGTCAAGCTTACACACGCGGTCCTGTTGATGACTCGGATCATGCCAGTGCGACTGCATTGCCGCCTGCATTAAATGCGCCAACAAAGCTCCAATGTCTGATCTTGAAAAGGCGATCTCAATGAAAGCACCATCACTATGTGCCATCCGAGCCTCGGCGTCAGCACGCTCGTTTCCCGCTATGCCGCAATGGCTCGGTATCCATTGAAACTTTATGATATGGCCGCGGTGGAAAGCCTCGGCTAACAAAAGCACAATCTGTTGAACCAGCTGCTCGCATGCTCTTGGTTTTAGATAAGTTTGTACGACCTGTAATGCCGATCTCGAGTCGCAGAATATAGTCCATTGCTGCGCTGGCTGGTGACCAATATAAAGGACGGCTTCTCGTATGGCTGCCAATTCGGTTGCCGTAGAGGACGTTTTGTGCATGAGCCTGAAACGGTGACATGAGGCATTTCCTGGCACTATCACCGCTGCAGCTGAAGAAGTGGTCGTAACGGATCCGTCCACGAAAACATGCTGGGTGTTGGTATACATAGATGTAATGTATGACAGCGCCAGCTGTTTCAGTCCGGCTGTTGGAATGTGCGTTTTCTTTGTTATCCCTGGGATTGTTGTCCGTATAGATGGTTTTGGTACTGCCCAAAGTGGCACCTCCGCAATCTGGTGTGGCGCGTAGTTCGAAGGCAGCGCATTGCGCTGCATCCAAAGGGCTCTGGAAAAGGCTGCATCTGGACGCACCGCACTAATGTTAGTCAGGGGGTGATGACGATGCCTGGTCAGATGCCGCAAATGCACACGAAGTGGCTCCTGTTGAAAATATATTCGTGCTGGGCAGGCGCGGGCCTCATAAAATGTGCCCCATGTAGAAGTTTTACATGGCAAACCCAAGCATACTCCTAAAGCACGAGCCTGCGCGCTTTCAAGCACACGCAGGCCTGATAGTCTGGCCCCCGAGAGAACGGGTGCACTGTATCTGAGAAGGCCGACTACCAGCGCCTGGTACACGTGTAGTAAAGATCGCTCAGAGGGACCCCAACATTTTCCTGCCATACACCGCACAATGCATGCAAAGCTGTCGAGCTTTTTCTTGAGCACAGAAATGTGCTTCGTCCAGGACAGGTCACGGTCTATCGTAACACCTAAGAATTTGTGATGTGTTACGTATGGAACAATTTGCCCGTCGATTGTGACCGGATACCACGCCATTATCTTGCGTGTGAAAGCCAATGTTACGCTTTTAGTTGGCGAAAGTTCAAGCCCCTGACGGCGCAGGTACGCAGACGTAATGGACACCGAACGCTGCAATCTTGCTTGCACTTGGGGACGCGTGACACTTGATGTCGAGATGCAAATATCGTCTGCGTAGGCGGATATTGAAACAGTCTTCGGTAGTTGTTTGAAAAGGCCAATGAGCACGAGATTGAACAACGTTGGACTGAGCACTCCTCCCTGAGGAACACCACAAGCAACATGATGATCTGCTGTGTCACCTTCAAGAGTCTCCATGTAGACTGTCCGGTTTGTCAAATAGCTTGCAATCCAATTGTGTAGACGTCCGCCTATACCACATTCTTCGAGTGCATTTAGTACTGCATCATGCTGAACATTATCGAATGCGCCCTTTATGTCGAGGAAAAGAGCAGCAGTCAACCTGTGACGGCGTTTTTCATGTTCTACCGTTGACACGAGATCAATTACACTGTCGATGGCAGACCGGCCTTTGCGGAAACCCGTCATTGTGGAAGGGTATAGCCCATGTTTTTCAAGTAACCATTCTAGACGGGTTAGCACCATACGCTCCATCGTCTTGCCAATACAACTTGCCAGAGCTACTGGTCTGTAGGATGTTAATGTGAGTGGCGATTTCCCTGGTTTGAGCAAGGCCACAATGCGGCTTCTTTTCCACTGCTGTGGTACAGTGGCAGAGGCCCAAGAGTGGTTGAACAATGTTAAGAGGGCTTCCATTACCTGTGGGCCTAGATGACGAAGCGCATTGTATGTTATTCCATCAGGTCCTGGGGATGAAGGATGCGTGCAAGCAGAAAGAGCTGCTTTCAGTTCTTGAACGACTGATTTTGTTCGATAACAAAGTTGTAAAGGCGGGAAGAAAAACGGGTTCAAGGATGGCGTATGGCAAGGTTGAAAGCGGCAGGCGCTATTGGTACTCGTTGGCTTATCTACTGCAGAAGACTCAATTCCGTAGATTCACATGTTTTCCAGTGTCACAGATGAAGTCCTCAGAAAGCATTGTCAGCTGCGCGCCAACCATCTGTTCCGAACTGCAAATATTTGCTATGTTAAGAAAACCTTTATTTAAATCCATTACGCGTACATTAAGCGCAATAAATAATCTGTGGAAATGAGCAATGTATTTCCAGATATCAAGCTAGCTAATTTTTTTATCGCACTTTTCGCATATTGTTGGGTTTTTTGCCTGTTAAAATATCAGCAGTTTAGAAGATGAGTAATCACTTAAAGAGCATCGCAGTAAAATTTCGTCGGATTCACAGGGATGACACGATTGCAAAAAGAAGAGGGACCGCAGATGCCAAAAAAGGTTTGCTTGAAATCTCGTCGAATAGCTCCACGCCGCTCCATTAGGCATTAAGACCTTTATTTTTCCTCGTTCTCATTATATGAGTTGGTAAGACACTTAAAAGAAATGTTCTTAAGACCGGTGCCACATGCCACCTCACAATTCGATTGCTACCTGAAGCTTAACATTTCCTACCGTGCTACCGTTCTGTATATATAAAAATATTATGCACAGGAAAGCGGTCAACAATTATTTGGTAGAAGGCGGCGTCATGAATAAATATATCCCAGTATTAACACATTATTTATGCTAACGAAAATTATAGCACTGGAAATACTTTCTCGCTAATGGTTAAGTCTAAGCATAATCCACAATATTTTTGCAGCGACACTTACTGAAGCATATTTGAAAATTTCTTAACTCTGCATTTGTTGCTTGGTGGTGTAAATGTTCGAGGTTTCTGAAAGTTGCCTGAGTGACAAATGAGCTCTCGTTCGTTAGCACGGCACAAAAGTGTACGTACAAATCTTAGGTTGCTTACAATCATGCCGTTGTTTGAAAATATTTAAGCCCTTTTCCAACAACGTATCGGCAGTCTTGATGGCAGAATGCGCTGAGGAGAGCAGCATACAAGCATTGACCTCAGCTTTTTTTTGCATGTATTATGTATTCTGCATAAGGAGCTGCCGAAAGAGAAAACATTTCTAGTGGGCCGCATAATAACCTAAAATTTTGCATGCATCATTGCAAAGATTTTTTCAAGTAAGCGGTTCATCAACCTCCGCGCTATACAGTGTTGCATGGCAAAAAGCATAGGCAATGCTCGACAAAACACCTGCTGAAGCGCATAGCGCATTTGGGTGCCAAGTTATTTCGCTGAGCATATTTAACAATGGTAAAACATTGCATCCAGCTAACACTAATTCTTTGTTATCTGCTTATGAAATATCAGCTATCTGCTCACGAAATGGAGCCATTGGGTTCCTTTTTTATTTTTATTTTCTTGCCGTTTCACTACATAGAGTGATCAACCACGTGTTACAAAAGAATGAAATGCATTCTAGTGCTTCTATTTTAACAATGGTGTACCCAAGCTGAATTAAATTTCTATAGGCAGGAGCACGTGGCGTCAAGGAAGGCTCTAGGAGTTAATGAAATTGTGGCTAAAAAATAGCTGCGCGGCTGCACTTTATCGATGAGCTGAGGAAATGAGTCTGGCGCCGCACTCCGCCTAGGCTCGTTATCATGTGCCTTAACTGTTGCGCTTTTCGTGATGCCCTGTCGTGTAAAAGGCATTACTTGAGTGGTATCATTGAAAACACGCTACTTAAAGAGGTCAAAAAGCAACAACGACGGATGTTGGTTGCGACTAACGTACAGTCATAGAAATGAACAAGAAAAGCGTTGTTTGTCTAAAAAGAAGTCATTTCAATTTTATACAAGGAACTCCTGGTGCCTTTCGTAGCCACTTCCAGCGGACGCTCACTTACTTCATTGAAGTGCGTGCGGCATATTCATATCTCTTACAGTACTATAAGAGACGCAGAATCACAGGAGGAATGTCTGGCAAATGCATCCCGGTGTAGCACAACCGTTGCCTCCTTCAATGAGCCGCGGCAAGAGATAGAGGTGACAAAAAATTGACCTGACGGTTATTAGTCTGCTGGCCAGATTCAGCTGCAGCTGTTAAAATATTTAAAGTTTTGCGATATGTTGACAGAGAAAATATTGAAGCGATTTCTTATATGTATATTTCTAAAGCGCTGTTTTTAGTCTTCCACACATTTACGTTTTTCGATTAACTCTCCTCTTCACTCCTTCGCTCTGGCAGGCCGCGCCACCGATGACCCTCTCGCCTCGGGTGGCGCATTTTACAGCAGCTTCCCCACATGGAGCGTGCTACATTCCTCCGCTCCCGCCATGCCTTTCCATCTACCTCCGCGGTAAGCATCCTCTATATGGTTCTGATGTTAACGAGTTTCGGGTTGCGCATTTTTACGCTCTCATCGTACCCTTCTTGTATGGTAACTTTGCAAGGTTAACGTTCCTCCGTGTGGCTGTCGTTGATACCACCCTCCATTTGCACCTTACACTATCGTGCCTCCCTCATGTCGCGGTAACCAGACTCCGTTTAAGAGTTTCTATGTTCTCCCCTTTACCTGCTCCTTCTACGGTAACTATCCTCCTGCCAAGATAACTCCAGCTGGTTCCGTTGGCTAACGCCCACCGATTATGCCTTCTTACACTCTCTCCATGCCTTCCTCCTTCCGCCGTCAACATCCTCAAGTTGAGGATTCCTCCGCTCTCGCTACGCCCTCCTCTTTCCACGGTAACCACCTCCTGGACGGTTCTGGTGGAAGCCACCCTGCGGCTACGCTTTCCTACGCTCTCACCATAACCTCCTTCTTTCACAGTAACGCTCTTCTTGAAGAGAAAGCACTATCCGGGCGGCTCCTGTGCCAAGCGTTACATCGCATACCTCTCGCCATGCCATCGTCATTCCCCTGTAACCATCCTGTAGCTGGGGATTCCTCCGCTTAGCGATTACAGTCCTCCTTCCTCGGTGACCACACTTCAGATGGCTTCGCTGCTAACCACCCAGCGATTAAGCATCCTCCGTTATCGTCATACCCTCCTCCTTCCACGGTAGCCACCCTCCCAGTGGTTCCAATGGCAACGTACTCACTAGTTACGGTGAAGACTTACATATACCTTTACTGCTACTACTACCACTACTACTACTATTCCGGCGCTAAACCCAGGGAAGGGCGCTGAATAACTGCCACTGTTAAAATGGCAGGAGATTTACCACAGTGCAATGCGTGATTCACCTACAGCTCTCAATATATTTCTATTTTATATTTTGTCCCTTGTTGTCCCTTGCCAGCAATGACATATAGCAGGTGGCTCGTTCTTGTAGGCAACATTATGCCAAACACTGCCTTTATATCACTATGGGACTCCTAATGCTAACGCATCATAACGTTCGAATTTTCCAGCTATAATTGAGCAGCTTATTTGTATTCCTCAACACTACTCGGCCATCACAGCAGTCCCTCGTACAATTTTATGTAATTTGTATAGAGCAATTCCTAGCAACTAATTTGTCGCCGCCAATTTCCTTATGTTCGTTAAGCGATTCCAACTGCTCAGCGCAGGTAGGAATGCAGCTTTGGCCGTGCAGTGGAAACTTATCAGCGAAATGAGAAAAATGTTCTCATATGCCACCACAAGCAGCATTCTGTACCGATGCGTGGATTTGAAAAGGCAGCCAAATTGGGCGAACAGAACACTAAGGGTGAAGAGTTGTGGAACAGTGTCATGAAGCGAGAGGCAATCGGCGGAAAGTGGTGCGCGATAAAGGAGAACTGGGTGACCGATGTGCCATCTGAACCACTAAATATTTGATTTAGTTCCAAAACGTTCCAAAGCGACTCCAGCTATGAGGGAGGCCGTAGTGGAGGGCTCTGGTAATTTCACCACCTTAGTTTCGTTAACCTGCACTTATATCGCACAGTACACGGGTGTCTATCATTTCGCCTCCTTCGAAATGCGACCGCCGCAGCCGAGATCGAAGCTGCGTCTTTGGGGTCAGCAGCCGAACGCCATAACTACTGAGCTACCATGGTGGCTGAGCGAGTAAATACTATTAAATGCCTATGAGGTAAAGAAAACTGCAATAGCTGCCTGAAAATATGCGTGAACTTCCACGTACACTCGCCCTATCGAACGCCACCTGTCGCATTCACTTCCTGTACAAGGCTGGCGCGATCAAATCTATTGGTTTGTTAGCTTGTGCTGCTATTCTTTGAATAAAATTGCCACTGCCATCTTGACACCGGACACTGGTCGCGGCGTTACTGCAGCGGTGAACATTATGGGGGCAGTTTTAGTATTGTTTTTGTTTCGCAGCCGGTGACTGGCGAGTGTTTTATGCGAAGCGGCAGGCCAGTGTCTGCGTACGCTTCTCTACGTCCACTGTTATCAGAGAACTGGACGCGGCTGTGAATCGGGGCTTCCTTCCCGTTTACTGCGGAAGTGTCGGCTGAGCGAGTGGTGTTGCCGGTAGAATATTTGATCATTTAACTTGTGATCCAGAGGCATTGTGAAATGATAAATGAGGGCATAGCAACATGTGAAGGCCGAAAAATATTTTAGAGAGTCTGTGGTCCACAAGAATGCGCTACTGGTAAAGTTCAACATGGACTCATTTTGGGCAGTCCAAATCGCCATTTTTAAACCCGCGATTACAAAATAATTTTCGGCGGGCAGTTGCTTGGGTAAGGATGACTTTTAAAAAATTAGCGCACAATATTATCTCTTCAGGATGCAATGGGGGCATTTGGGGCTGGGTGTGCCCCAAAAATGGCTTGGATTAGCTTATGGTTAAGCCTAGGATGCGAAGCATACGTCGCTTGGCAAGCCGTACTTCTCGTTCTTCTCCCGTTTCCGTGGCTCTTTGTAACTTGCGCTTTGCGGTCTGGCGAGCCGCCCTCTCCCTGGCCGACATCTCGCTGCTCAACTGACTCAACGAGTGCGTCGACCTTTATACAATTGCGTGACGTCAGTATCTCCTAGCGGTAGGAGCGGGAGTTAGGCCGCCGGCGGAGGCTGCGCGTCCGCAAGCGAGCGCACGAGTTGAGCCCCAGCTTTCACAGCTGTTGTGACGTCATATCACGTGGTGCGCCGATGTAGGTCAAGTCGTAGCTACGCGGCCGCGCGCGGCGCAGCAAGGAAGAGCTCGGTTGTGCGGCTAGTATGCTTCGCATAAAATATTCACATCAGCCCACTGTGGGGATCATAGCGGTTGACCCATATTTGGCTGGCCATTTTGGAACCCGTATCGGCCCAAACTTAATCCTAGACGGCCTTACTGAGAAGAAAACCTGACGTTCGTCATCAGGGGATACTCAGATCTTATGAAAATAGGACCTACGGCGGACACGCGTGGGCTACCCGCACCAAAGCAATGCCGGTGGAATTTGAGCAGCCCAATATGGGCTATCTACATTGTTTCCAAATGGGACGTACCAAGGCGTTTGTGGGCAGCCCACTGGGGGCCGAAGAAGGCCTGCATTGCAGAACCCACATTGGTACCACCATGGATCACAATGGCTGCCCACATTGGACCAGCAGGGAGCCTCACTTCATAGCCTACTTTGCGCTACATGGGGTAGTTCAGGCCACTTATTTGGTCCAATGTAGTGTGCTAACATCCTCAGGAAAGTTCCTGGGGGCGGCAGCCGATGAAGGCGTGAATGAAACAAGACAAGCATGCGTGCTGCCCACGTGGAATGCAGCGGTCGAAAGCGGTGGTGCATCTTGCTGCTATAGAAGCTGGCCAAAAACCAGACTTCGGCTGTCACTGTCTACGAAGCACATAGGGCATATATACCACAAGAAGACAAGCCAATGTAGAGTTCTAGGGTAAGTTCTAGGCGCAATATCAACTAGAAGACCAGCAAAATTGCCGAAATCGACAACGCTCCAAGGTTTCATATTGAGAGCAATCGCAGCGGTCCTTTTGTTACTGAGTTCTCATGCTCTCTTTATTGGAAGCTTGAGCTTCGCACGGCGCAGATCGTCTAATTGCACTGCTCCCGCGGTGGCTCAGTGGTCATGGCGCTCGGCTACTGGCTCCAAACACGCCTGTTCGGTCACGGCAGTGGAAGTCGAATTTCGATGGAGACGAAATGCTAGAGGCCCCTGTGCGCTGTGCGATGTTCCTGTGTGGTGGAGCTAGAGGCCCTGTGTAGAGGCCTTGTGCGATGTCAGTGCATATTAAAGAACCCCAGGCGATCGAAACTATCCTCAGCCCTTCATTACTGCGTTCCTCATAGCCCGAGTCATTTTAGCACGTTAAACTACACAAACCATAAATCATCCGATTGCTCCGTAGAGATGCTGATACAGGTTTGCTTAGAAAGTTCCTCGAATTCTTTTCGTTTTCGAGCCATGCGCATGAACTTCGTTTCTCTGTTAGGCCAAGGTTCAGCAGAATCGTCTTGCCCTTAATGGCTGAAGCGGGTAGACTTGCAGGAAATTCTTTTCACTGCTGACATAGGACAGAATAATAACTATAGTTTGGCCGGTTGGTTGTCAGAATTCGCTGCCATTTTGTTACATAGTTTATTTAGCTCGCCAAGGTTTGCCGGCGAAAAGAATGAGAACAATCTTTTTGAATGCTGATAAGATATTATATCTTCCTCCTACGCTCGTGAAATTTCCGATAATAGAAATGTATCAGAAAATGAGGTTTAAAAAAAAGAAACATTTAAAGCGAATATTACATGCTTAGTAAGAACGTTTTCACAGCCGCACTCCTTCGTCAAGAAAGCTGAAAACAAACCCTGATAATATTGCTGAATGCCGTCATCGATTGCACAGCCATTAAAAGCACCATGGAATTGATTTTTGAAACATCACTTTTGAACGACGACAAAATCAGGTGTGAGGGGAAAAACGAGGGAGGTTTTGGAATCGACATCCTAAACAGATTACTCAAAGAGTTGTAATACATCGTTATGTGCTTGTGCTTAACGAAAAAGTGAAACACAATTTCTTTCTTTTAACCACAAAAGCTACAATAAAATTTTTATTCCGGCTAAAATACCACCATGGCGATGGATCCGTAATGAAGGGAGGGTGGCAGGTTGATAATAATAATAATTGTTTTTTTTGGGGGGAAAGGAAATGGCGCAGTATCTGTCTCATATATCTTTGGACACCTGAACCGCGCCGTAAGGGAAGGGATAAAGGAGGGAGTGAAAGAAGAAAGGAAGAATAGGTGCTGTAGTGGAGGGCTCCGGAATATTTTCGACCACCTGGGGATCTTTAACGTGCACTGACATCGCACAGCACACGGGCGCCTTAGCGTTTTTCCTCCATAAAAACGCAGCCGCCGCGGTCGGGTTCGAACCCGGGAACTCCGGATCAGTAGTCGAGCGCCCTAACCACTGAGCCACCGCGACGGGGCTGGCAGGTTGAGCCTGTATTGACACTATACATGAAGTGGGAACGTAGTCAATCATTGCAATATCTTCTTGTTGGTTTTGATGAAGAGCGAACTCATCGCGGCAACTCAGCTCGAATATTGTAATACTAAAAAGAAACATAAGGGAAACGAGCACCACGTTTTATTACGGATGTATGAGGGAAATCAAAGTTAAGTAATTGGAAAAAGAAGTGAATGCTGAAGTGTGTCCGAAATCGCTCGAAAAGATCTGCGAGCACTGCATCTAATGGCAGGTCATTCAGTTGGAGTGATGAAGTTAAAATTGATTAATATAGACTAGTCGTAGAACGAGAAAGTTAAATGAAGACTGTATGCGTCATCAGTGCTCGATACGACATACCGGGTGTTTCAGCGAACACTTTACAAAATGCTAAAAAATAGACTTTTGGGGGGCAAATATGGCTTTTGCGGCATAGTTTTACAAATATTGGGGTACACCATAAAACCGGTGAATCGTCTTAAGGAGTAAGATGATTACTAAGTTTTAATAATTAACTTTTTATTTAGTAAAATTAGGCGCCTAGTCGCAATTCGATATTTGTAGCCGGCGGTTAGTAATAGCCACGTCAGTTTTTAGAATTTCGAAAACGCGATTACCTTTGGCGCTGTGGCTGGAAAAAATTTGACGTTTTCGACTAGTTATGTGCACCAATGGGGTTCGTTTGCATGCATGCTTTCGAAAGCGCGTGTATTTTCGGCCGATGAGGCTAAATTTTATGGAGCTACAGTGGCGAGGTAATCGCGTTTCGGAAATTCTAAAAACTGAAATGGCTATTGCTAAAGACCGGCTAGAAATCTCAAATTTCAAGAAGGTGCCTAACCTTAGCTAGTTAAAAAGCTAATTATTAGGATTTCGTTAACACCTTACTATTTTAGACGATTCACCGGCTTTCTGGCTTCCCCCAAAACTGGTATTACTATATTTAGGTAATTCTAAAGCTATTTTTGGTAATAATAAAACCGTATTTTTACCCCAAAAAGCCTAATTTTGAGAGTGTTTGAAAGTGTTCTCTGAAACAGTCGGTACATGGAAAGAAAGGCCAAAGCACTGTACTAGACGACATTCAGGTTGCAGCGCTAATTGCAAAGACAGATGCCAAGCCCATGAAATAACGGAAAGCGTTGTACGTTTTCCAGCGGCCGCCACGCGCTGCATGGCACTGAGCACCAAAAACTACCGCGGGAGTTTTGAATATCTTGTACGCCTAACTGATTTCCTGCTCCGAGGGGACGAAGACACCGAGCTGTGTGGACGTATTCTACATGGGCTCTCGCTTCACAGCCAACTTTTGGCGGAAGTACTGCATTCTCTGAGCTGCCGTTTTTGGGAAATCTTCGGAGCATTGCCCCTTACCCGCGAACAGCAGTTCTGGCAAGTCAACGCCCTCATCCCCAGGATTCTGGGCCATGCGCCTCGAAAAACAGGTCGCGCCATCTCGCGACAGCCGGCGGCGCGGCGGCGCGTAACTCAATGGCGACGAAAAATAAAAATTGATATTTCGTCGCACATAACAGTTAGAAATTAGCTCTCTCGCCTAGATATTAAATGCATCTTAAAGTTTCATTTAGTCGAGTTTCATCGATGTAGCTTACATATTGCGTTTGCCATGAGCAATGATCTATGACAGCATGGAGCCTATGGCGAGGTCCTGAAAAATACCCCACTTGACTTCAATTTATCGCTCACTACAGCCCTATTTTAAAATATATCGACAAGCTCTAGCAGGTTCACGTAGGGTAATGTCCTACCTTTAAGGAAGTATAAGGTATTTTACATTTCAATGGCGTAAAAGTCTTCCTGCGCTATTTCACTATTGATCATGCATCATCAGCTTTTTCATGAAACGTGTGGCGCCCTCTCTCGGTGCTTTGGAAAGGCACATGTCCCTGCTCGCGGCTGGGCTCGATTAACGGAGGCGGCTCGATTCCGGCCGTGCCCTGCTACAGTGTCCCTGCTTTGGTAGGTTGCTTTGGGAGGTTGAGCCTGCCGTACGAATGCGCAGTTTTATCAAAAGTGCCCCCATCGGAGGGAGGCTATGGCCATGGGCTGCTACATAAAATGCTACAAGAAAGCGTGTGCCTTCTATGAGGTATATAGAGGAAATTATAAGAAGACTCTTTTGCTTGACAGGTACATTTTTCATTAAGCGCGTACAGTGACCACACACGCATAGGTGATAGTGGAATTGCGTACGCAATAACAGTGCAAAGCAATGAAGCTTCTAGGTACTTTCGTTCAAGCAGTGAAATTTGTAATTCCCGGACGCTCATACTTAGAGCTCCCTCACCGATACTTGTATATGGTTTTTGCACTGTGCATTCAAAATTGTAAAATCGTGTCTTAATGTCTACATTTCAACACTCATGTTATTAGCCTCAATAGCAGAAAGCTCTTCCGATCTTTTGTCGATGTGGTGCAAGTGCAGCAAGGATGCGTTGAAGTGAATGTTGCATGTGTTGCACATAAGAGGCGGCAAACCTGATGCTGCGTTTTATGCCAGTAGGTTATTTGTCCAATGTAACAATTAGTAGTGTGGTAGTTCACATTTTTGTCTAGGTCGGTTAAGTGCTTCTCACGATTCGATCGTTCGCCGTCGAGAAGCGGTTTACCGTTGCTGTAATCGATGCTAGTTTCGGCAATTCTGTCAAAGATGTACGTGAAGGATGAACCGCTAACGAAGACTTCATAGAGTGGCATGCTGGGAACTATTCTGAAGAGTGTGCCATCAGTTCGGCAAGCCAGTAACTGCGCCGTTACCCAGAGCAGCAATCAAGAGTCAAACTCTAGTTAAATGTTCTTGATTATAATTTAAATCTGCTAAGAAATGAACAGAAGTTATTGTCGGATAACACGATGTTTAAAAGATTACTGGTTTTCTCCAGTATGGTGACTCGGCGCTCCACCCAACCCGTTTGTGCAATGCGCCGCTAGCGCGATTCATTAGCGACAGGACGCTACATGCTCGCGGCCCTGAATATGCAGTGAATTTACCGTGTTGCGAATATGTGCAACAATACCCATAAGCACTTTCGCACGAGTGGCGCGAACATATATTTTTTTTTTGCATAAGTTCCAACCTACCCTCGTTTTTTTTTTTTCTGCCGCTCTCCTATCTACTTTTCGCTATCCTTTCTCTTTGCTTTTAATTCCACCGGTTGCAGTTCCAGTGCTTGAGGGATTAGATAGCAATCGCTGGGCCGGCAACATTTTTAGCTTCCTTTTTGTATTCTCGTCAGTTGCTGTTGCCTCTGAAGCTGTTGGATGTGTGACTCCCGGGGAGTTAGCGCGGCTTTTTAAGCGCACAAACCGCGGGAGTCAGAAGAGGGAGCCGTTTCCACGAAACGATCCAGCGACTTTTAAATTTGCCATGCATCTCCTGCATGCATGTTGCCATGCATGTTCCTGGTGCTGGCTCCCTTCCCCTGTCGAGCGGACGGAGAGAATTTCAAGCCGTGGAGAGAAGGGGTTGGGGGGCGATGAAAGAACAACTTAAACCGCGAAGAAAAGTTCGGGGAACCTGAAATAGCTTCAAGCCATGAAGAAAAGAGCCACCGAGAGCCCGGCGATCCTTCCATTGTTATAAACCGGACCCCCCTTCCAACGCGTACACGAGCGCCCGCGCGCTGATGCCGACATCTAGCACGGACGCCTCACCTAGGCTTGCTGGCGTCTCCTGCAGTGCGCATGCGCAGACCGGTTTCGGCTTACGCTAAGAGCGCGGTCGCTGAGCGCGTACGCCCAGGAAGGGCCATTCGAGTTGGCGCCTCTAGGCCTTTTTTGGGGTGGGATGACTGTCTTTGAAGTGGCACAGGAGGCCTCCGATAATGATGTCCGGCTTGTGTGTAGTTTGCATCCCTTCCTTTCTGAGAACACTGGCCAAGGTTTCGCAGACACCCTTTACGTACTAACTGCATACGCGTTTTTGCCACCAGCGTGTCCTTAGCATAAGCATATCGAGTTGTTTTCGTTGCATCCTTTTCATTTTTAGATGATACATCGAGTGAAGAATCTTGGGTATCCATTGCCTAGAAATGTTTTCTTTTGCTGATGATGAGTTTTAATGGCGCACTGGCAACCTCGCACCAAGCGCAATGGGTTGAAGTGTTTTCTTCAACACAATGTTAGGTGGAAGACCATTTTCCGAGCACTTCAACTCAAAGAAACCAAGCGCCAGGCTTCGAGAAAACTTCTACCCATTGGAAATCAGTGGGTACACGGCGACACTGCGGAACGAATCACACACCGTCCTCGAGCCGCATGCTCAAAGCGATGTCTCATTGCTGTTGTCGATGATTTTAAAACAAATATGCAAGAATTGGGAATCGTCTTAACCAAAACTTGCTTGAATTCCACCCTACCCTTAGGGCACAATTTTCAGCACTGTTCCTCCCAAAAAGGCTACGGGAACAAGACGCACAACACGCAGCATCAAACGGATGAAGAACGTGGAGAGGCGGTAGCGGAAAGGGCCAAGGATGATTTGAGCAGGTGCATAGGTACGGAGAAATTCTTTTTCAAGAGCTACACGGGCAGCCGGTAGCAGGGTGGTAAGAGGGAGGAAGAAAAGGACAGTGGGGAGGGGTCTCCTGCTGTTCCTTTGCCTGCCTTTCTTGTTTTTTCTCCTTTTACTTTTCCTCGAATCGTGGAGCGCAGTCCATGGTTGCTTTTTGGATGCGCTATGTTTCTGTTCCCTATGGTGCGAAGCACGAGCTGCACGACATAGTCGGCGCCTCTGCGAAAACGGCCCGGAAAGGTCATGGACGCACTCTTGCCTCCAGCCTGTCACAAAAAAAAACTTACAACCGCTAATGTGTCAGTCCTGGCAAAGGGTTTCTCCACACGCAGACAAAAATCTCCCAAAAAAGACATCAGAATTTCTGCAGAAGATGTTTTACTGCCTTCCGCCAAACTAAGGAATTCCACCAGCCTTGTTAAAAGCACAGCGCATGGCACAGGTAGACAGTGCCACCAAAATCAATTTCGGACGAGTTAGCGTGGTTACGCCAGTTGCAACTAGGAGTGCTAGCACTTCGGTTTTCAGTGCTGTTTCAGTGTTCGGTTCCGTTGCGCATAGATGCAGCTGATGAAGACGACGATATCCAGAATGCAGCGCAAGAGACTGGTATTTTATGACGCAGAATGTTCGGCTGCGGCGGTGTGGCAGTCGACGGCGGCAAAAAAGCGCTCCGCTGCCGCCGACGCCGGCGAATCGCCCGGAAAAACGCTTCATGCGGGCCACGCTTAACGCAGTAACCAGCAAAACGTATGCGTTCTCGCCGCCTCGGGTTCGAAACTCACTCGCGGCCGTAAAACACTTTCGATTATTTTATTTCAGGTCAAGTAAATTTCAGACATACAAAGAGGTCACGTCGAAATCCAAAATTGAAGCCTCAGTGCTGCAATGAAAAATGCCTTTGTTCGCGTCTCCGCGGGTTCGACTCCCATTCGTGGATATTTGTGATTGCCTTTTCTGCCTCTTTTTTTCTATGCTCGGGACGGAGTGGACATACATAGGCAAGAGATGATTTTTCTAGGCTCTCAACCTCCGGATTAGTGCTTGCGCACTTATAGCTGCCGATGGAATAATTTTAGACAGCCCGAAGGACAGCTCAAAGAAAGCATTTGTAGAAATTCGCGTACCGGGCATGGCTACGACTTGAGGTGAGAACGTATCTATAGCATGAATCATTAGAGCTGCATTGATAGAGCATGCTGCTAGCGGTGGTGAAAAGGAAAAAGCGGATGGTTTGAGCGGCCATCGCCCCTCACGCACTCCTAACAACGTACCTTAATTCCCTGATCCTTATG
This sequence comes from Amblyomma americanum, assembly GCF_052857255.1. Classification (NCBI taxonomy): domain Eukaryota; kingdom Metazoa; phylum Arthropoda; class Arachnida; order Ixodida; family Ixodidae; genus Amblyomma; species Amblyomma americanum. The sequence continues at coordinate 44,852,038 of NC_135507.1, forward strand.
AACGATAGATATATATGCTGTATTCCTAGTTGTAACGAGGCTACGTGTAACGAGGCTTGTTGTAAATCTAGTTTTGACCAGGCTGAAAACGAAGCAAGCGAAGTTAGTTTCTTTTCGAGCTGAACGATTCGCGGATGAGTTGTCGTCACGTATGATGCTATCGAAATGAACTGCTGACGTAGCGGTGACATTTTTCTTATTTTAAAGTTCTATAATTTACCTATTACTGAGCGTAGTTCATTAGGACGCGGTTGCATCTGAGCCCTGACAACCTGAATGTGTTCAGCGGAAAAAGGGAAAAACAAATTATTAGAGCTTTCAGTATATTTGAGTTTCTTGCAGGAATGTTTCGACTCAGAGAGTCAAGGAAAACTATGTTATCACGACTAAAATTACCTGTTGCAGTTGAAATGATTTCATCTGTAAGAGTGAAGACTCGGAGCGGGTGGTAGGCCCTTGGGGGAGAATTACATCTCCAGTTAGCATCAGCAAGCAAGCCATTTAAATATATTGAAATAGTTCATAGTAACCGTTTTGATCACAGGTGGGTACTGGGAAGGAAACCAATAAAAGAAAGCGTTTTTCGCTTCTTTCAGATTTAGTAGGAATGTACGCGTATACTAAACCGTAAGCACCGACCAGAAAGACATGTAACCAGTAACGTTTTTTGGTTCTTACGTTTTCCGCTTTGGTTCTATTTTATGCATTATTTGGGCTTGGTATTTGTTATTGCGCGTTTCTCTTAGTTTTATGGCACGGCTGTGCCTTCAAGCTTCTACTTTATCACCGCGCTTTTCTTTGGCGCACCGGGCATCTTCCCGGGCGTTTGCTAGGAGCATGCTTTGTTTGAGTCGTTTATTGTTCGTAACTATTTCTTTTTGTCTTCTTAATGCTGCATATTCACAGGCTATGTGTACTTAGCTGTGACGGTTACGGGACTTCTCATGTGTGCATAACTTTAACCGAAAGTTTGTCTTTATGTTGATTTGTATCTGCTGAGCTGTTGGTTTTCTGTTAATCGTTCATGACTCCCATGATTTTTATGGAAAAGCCTAATGTCTATACGGCACTCTTGTAATAAAAGGAAGTTGGTGCTGCATGTGTGTGGTGTAGTCTTCGCTGCAGCATGTCTCTCTACGATGGCGATGCTGTAGGACTGGAAGATATATTTCCAGCATGTGTAGAATTATTTGGTGATCCTAAACATCTTCACAAAAACAGCGCGTACGAAAGTGCGGATGGCAAGGGCACGCTGCATGCTATGATCCCGTCAATATAGTTGTTTGAAAATACACAGACATACTATCGGTTAGCAAAAGACAAAAGCCAACGCAAATTTGGCTGCGGCACAATGAAAGACATTTAAAACTAAAAAAAACCTCTCATTTACGGCAAACGTTATCACGACTGCGGCTTTCAAAACCACTGAAGGATTTCTGTGCTAGGACAGGCTTAGTTAGGCTTTTTTCTGGGCGCTGTACAAAGTGACACTGAAAGGCACGCACTAACGATGCTATTGTTCCCTAGTCAAAGGTGATTCGGCCAAGTCCGGGAAATCAGCTTCGAAGGCGCAGCAAAAGTGTCTGCATTGGTGGAAGGGGTGGGTGGACAATTTTCAATTCTCAGAAAATAAGAATGGTTTAGCCGGGGCGAACACATGTGCATGTGCATGGAAGAAACACACGCCAGAAGTGGAAACGTTTTGCATTCCATACGTGAAAGGCGTGAGCGAGACGCTGGCACGCATTCTCGGTAAAGAAGGGTGCTAACAACGCACTGTCTATTGAGTGGCTTTACGACTACCACCATCGGACGCCTTCTCCCCACCCCCCCCACCCCAAACGGCCGTCACCCAAAAGAAAGGGCCCAAGAGGTTGTATACCAAATGTCCTGCTCGGTCTTCCCGGAATCGTACATAGGGGAAACGAAGAACTTCGCCGAAATAATAAGGCAACACAAAGCGGACGTCCGACAAATGAACCGTGACCGCAGCGCTGCGGCCGAACACTGCGAGGCATGCGACCACCGAATGGACGTTGACGGCACTAATGTACTGGAAACCGAAGCTAACCCGCACAGGAGGCTTCTACTTGAGTCGTGGCACATCCAACAGACAGGGAAGAATGTTAATCGCTCCCTGGGGACACTTCCCGCTTCTTACATCCATGGTTTGCAGCCACTGACCCGGATGTCTTCAACACGAGGGCTTAAAAAGCCGAGGTTCGAACCATCCGAGGGTTTGTTGACAGCCCGGCGCCGAGATGCGGCGATTTCCCTGTTAATCCCCGTCAGCAGGAAGCGTGCATGGTGAGGCAAGCGGGCGTAGACCGGCGAAGGCAAAGACCGAGCCAGAGGAAAGGAGCCAAGACGTTTTCCCGAAACCGCCCGCCCCCCTTCGCCCGTCTAAGGAAACCACCGCAGTGATAGCGTAGCATAGCGCATGGTCAGCGCGGACGCGGCAAGCAGACGCCGCGTCTAAGCCGCGACGGCGTCGAAGTCAGAGGATGGGGCATACCAACGGGTCCCGAGAAGCGGGCCTGCTTAACGAAACGCTGAAGCGTGTTCAGAGGCAGCAACGACAGGCTGGCGCCTCTTTCCAGATTTGCGGGGACGCCTGTCAACAGTCGTCCCGAAGACGAGTAGTCTACTACTCTCAGCGGTAGCGATCGGTTGAATATCGGTAATTGGCGTAAAGCTGGGAGCCACATGGGAATGTTTTGATGTATTTTCATATGTTTCTCTTTTTAAGGGAGAGAGTTTGAGTAATACTGTGGAAGAATGGGGCGTGGCCCGTAAACCTGTTGGCCCAAGCATTTCGAGGGTTCATTCCCGGAATTACATTTTCTTATAGCAATTTAGATTTGTTGTGTATTTCAGAGAGAGTGTTTGAACCTTGCCGAAATTGGAGGGCGTGCCATGAAGTTTGTAAACCAATGATGGGTTAGTTTGCTGTTGATTGGGCGATGCAAGAGGTGGGGCGGGTTTCTAGGTCTTTAAAACCAGGGTCCGGAGCCTTGGGAGATCGTTCTGAGCTAGATTTAGATCCCTTGCATCTTCGGCGGTGCCAATGAAGGAAGATTTTCCCTTAGCCAGTTCCATGTAACCGCCATCGCCCCCCATACACCTTGCCCTCGTCTCCCGGATCCTTTAAGCTCCTCAGGACCTGGCTGTCTCGCTACTGTCTGTCATCAGCTGCATCTGGTTAGCCAGTTCCCTGCGTCCATTGACTTTCTTCTGCTGAAGTTTTGATGTACCACCTGGTCGAGAGAGTCATTGCCAAAACGGTAAGTAACAACCTTCCCAAGCCATTTCTTTAAGCACCTCGGTCCATGTTACGTTTTGTGTTTGTTTGCATGTCCTGGTTACACAATTCAGGGCGGTCTGTAGAGCTTGTTGGTAACTTTTTAATTCCTACAGCATGACAAGCGTAGAGCTTACATGCGTGTGCAATCACTGTGGATTTGGTTTGTGTGGAAGGATTGTCACGGAAATTCAGTGTGGGGTCATCGTTTCGATTAAAGAAGATAAGAGGCTTAGGCAGAATTCGACACAACCACTAGGTTGCGAACCAAACGCGCTCGAGGCCACAAGCACGCTTTGGTGTTTTGGGGAAAGGAAATGGCGCAGTATCTGTCTCGCATATCGGGGGACACCTGAACCGCGCCGTAAGGGAAGGGATAAAGGGGGGAGTGAAAGAAGAAAGGAAGAAAGAGGTGTCGTAGTGGAGGGCTCCGGAATAATTTCGACCACCTGGGGATCTTTAACGTGCGCTGACCTCGCACAGCACACGGGCGCCTTAGCGTTTTTCCTCCATAAAAACGCAGCCGCCGCGGTCGGGTTCGAACCCGGGAACTCCGGCTCAGTAGTCGAGCGCCCTAACCACTGAGCCACCGCGGCGGGTAATGATCTGGGAACAAGAACAAACAAAGGACTTGTCGTTTGGAGCTATCCACGAGGGCCACGATTAAACAATAATTCTTTCGCATTCCATGATTTCACAAGCAGTCTTCAGTGTCCTCAAAATTTCTTCGTTTTTTTTCTGACATATGACTGCGAATTTGTAAAGATAATACTTGTACATAGTTCCTGACCACTCTCCCTCCTATAGTTTATGGCTATAGTTATTTCATTTCTCTAATCTGCCTGATATCCCTTTATTTGCGCTGCCCCAGCTCAGGTGCTCGCAGCAGGAAAAATCTTTCCCTTCTTTTCTTTTTATTATTTGGATAAAATCACCGCTACTACTACTACTACATAGAATTGCCACCCATCACAGTTAGCATTCAACATTGCACATGCGACACGTGACACGCCGCCGCGGTGGCTGAGTGGTTATGGCGCTCGGCTGCTGGCCCGAAAGATGCGGGTTCGATCCCGGCCTCGGCGGTCGAATTTCGATGCAGGTGAAATTCGAGAGCCCCGTGTACTATGCGTTGTCGATGCATGTTAAAGAACCCCAGGTGGTCGAAATTTCCCAAGCCCTTCACTACGGCGTCTCTCATAGCCTGAGTCGGTTTGGGGCGTTAAACCCTCATAAAACAACGACCATAAAAAATGTACACAACGACCGGTCGTTCATGTTTATAGCATGCAAACAGCTTAAGGCCCTTGCTTACATGGTGCTAATTGCGGTTTACGTAGTGCTCTCATATTTTATTAGGTAAAATTACAACATTTGGCCAGAAAAAAGCAGTACAGGGAGACGTCGGAGCAAATGTATTATTATTCCAAAGGATATGCAAGGCACTGCAGATAATTTAGCGAAGCTTAAAGAGATAACATGCAAAGGTCCGAATAATGCAGAAATACAGCAGGCGCCTTCTGCTGGACATAATATTTCTGAAGTACGTAATTAGCAAGTAGCGCTATCTCTCTTGTTATTCATAACTTTAGCTCAACATTTTCAACATAAATGTAGACCAAGTGAGGACTTTATTTACTAATGTACGCATGCCAGTGTTACCGGATACGTTGTCATTCACAAGTAGACATGATGCAAAGCATGCAAGGCGAGCGAATTAAAGAGGAATCGCTCGTGGGCGATGTAAAACGGTATAGCATACCTACTGACAGAGGAGTGAAGCGGCAAGATTTGACACATAAAAAAAAAAACTGCAGCTGGTTCGCTTTCCCATCTCGAGGAATAAAAATAAGCGCACAACAATATGTTTGGATAGAACAGATGACAACCTAAACCTTGCAAGTGCAGAATATTTGCAGCGCGCGCATTTGTTTCTTCAAGCTTTCCTTAGCATTAGCCGAGCGACTCTGAATACCAGGTGTTACCTGGAAGACGTTTCAAAAATATGCGTTTTGGCTTTAAAATATGGCTTTTACGGCACAGTATTACCAGTGTGAATTGTTTCCGGTGAATCGTTTTAACTATTCAGCTGGTTAACTAGATTTTAATAATTAACTTTTAACAATTGCAGTTAGGTGCTTAGTCGTAATTTTAGATTTGTAGCCGGTAGTTAGTAATAGCCATATAAGTTTTTAGAATTTCCAAAACATGGTTACCTTTGGCCATATGGATCGACAAAATTTGGCTGTTTCGACTAGTTACGCGCACTGGAAAGGTTTCTTTGCTTGCATGCTTTCGAAAGCGCGTGTATTTTGGCGCTAACTGGTTCTTGAAAATTGGCTTTTGAGGAGAGGAAATGACACCGTAACTGTCCCGCCTATCTCGGCGGACACCCGAATTGCACCGTAAGGGAAGAGATGAAGGAGGGAGTTAAAGAAGAAAGGAACAAATAGGTGCCGTTGTGGAGGGCTCCAGAATAATTTCGACCAACTAGGGATCTTCAAAGTGCAGTGATATTGCACAGCGCATGGGTGCCTTTTGCGTTTCGCCTCCATAGAAGCGCAGCCGCTGCGGTTGAGTGCCAACCCGGGTACTCCGGCTCAGCAGATGAGCACCTTAACCACTGAGCCATCGCATGATGTAGCCAAATTTTGTCGAGCCACTGCGATGAGGGTAATCGCGTTTTCGAAATTCTAAAAACTGATACGGATATTAGTAACCTACCTCTAACTGCAACTAGGCCCCTAACTAATAGTTAAAAGTTAATATCAGAATTAGTAAACCAGCTTCCTCCCGGTTTACTGCCTGTTAACTACTGGGTAACTACCGGTTAGCTACAGTTTGCGGGCACTGGTATACTATGCAGAAAAATCCATATTTTAAAAGCGAAAGCTTTTCCTGCTTTCGTCGGAGCGATTTCGCCGTCACCTCACGTTTGATCTTGAACGTCCTTGCTGCGCCGCTGCCATAGCAACCCAGCAAGTGACTTCGCCGCGCCGCCAAGCCTAGTCTTCGCCGTCTCTGCGCAGGGGCTCCACAGCCGTGCAGCGGCTGCTGCCTGACCACGTTATCTAGCTGAGTATCAGCTGGATAAAAAAATATTAGCTGTTGCTCAACTACTGCTGAACCTTGTTAGAGAGCGAGAGCTGTGATGTATCGTGCAAGCAGACGCGGCTTAGCGTCTGTAGCGTTGAGTGCGTTCCGCACACTGGATGAGCAGTGCGCCCAACCTGCCACCCTGGCAGGTGGCATTTGAATTAATGGCTGATCGCGAGAGGTTGGTCAGGCTGCGGCCTATTGCTGCAGTGCCGCGTGTCTGCCACAACGTTGTCAGCGCTAATGCATGCAGCCCACATCTTTCTCTCACCACCATCACGTACCTCAAAGTGCTATTGAGGCGCCCACTTACACAGGTGGCCAGTTATATGCGCCCTTCCTTTCCACAAAATTACCAAGAAAGTTGTCAACGCCAACACCAATGAACACAATGAACGCCGACGACTTTCGCTTTGTTAGCTGAGCTAATCCGAGAAAGCTTAATTTTGATGATGACTTAGTCTTCTCTGTAACACCTGGTATGTGTTACTGCTGTTATCTGTATAAGAGAGCCCAGAAAAATTCAAACCTTTTTCTTTTGCATTTGTTTATTGATGTTTGAAAAAATGTTGTTAGCTTGCATATAAATAAGCTGCGAGGAATATAAACTTAAGAGGTGTCTTGATCACGTTTTCTTTAGGTTTTTAGGTTTTCATTGACTAAAATGTGTTAGAGAAATTGGTAAAATTGCACAGTAGGAGGCCCCAAAGCGCGGCAGTCAGGGAGACTTCCTATAACAAAATGTCTCCGCAATTGGTATACCGCCAGTTTTCACTCGGACTCACAAAAGGGACGACGAAAGGCGCGAGTGGACTACCTGCGCCGCGCACACCGACAGGCACGAAATGCTGTATACGTCGACGCAGCCATGTACCCCAATTCCACGAACGCGGTGGCGGTAGTTTTGGACACCAACTTCAAGGAAATCGCCAGCGCCTCTCTACGCAACTGCTCTCCCACAGTAGCAGAAACGGCCGCAATCGGTCTCGCCATCCAGCACGGCGATACCACGCGAAACGGACTAAAAATTGTTACAGACTCCCAGTCGGCGTGTCGGCTCTTCCTCACTGGCAGACTTCCACACTCCATCGCTCCCATTCTGACTACCCCACATGTTAAAAATTCCACATGCAAGCACCAAATCACTTGGGCTCCTGGGCACGAGGGGCTCGAGGGAAACGAGGCCGCGGACAGTCTAGCTCGAGATACACCAACCGAGCGACTAACCTCCCCGACGTCACCCCTCTTCCCTCTATGTACGGTGAACGCCTCCTCCTTCTCCGAACGCAAAGGCAAGTCTATCCCCCACCACACTCGAAGCTAACGGCGGCAGAGGCGAGGGGCTGGCGACGACTACAGACGAACACCTTCCCAAACCTACACAAATACCATATCAGCTGCATATCAGCCGCATGTTTCCCGATAGATACGACGGAATCTGCCCCTGGTGTGGCGGAATTCCAACAACATACCATGTAACATGGGGCTGCTCCGGTAGCAAGCCCCCCGAACTAGACAAACATCAATCCGAGGAACAGTGGGAGTCTGCCCTGCTCAGCTCCGATTTGGTGACCCAGCGTAGCCTGATATCCCAAGCAAGAGCAACTGCGGTGGACATTGGGGTCCTGAAATAAGGACTCCACCCAAAATCTGTTTTTTCCCGCCTCTTTATCCTACCTTTCTATGAATAAATGTTTTCTACTACTACTACTACTACCGCCAATTTTGAACACTCGACTTCCAAACTTAGTGATGATGCCAGAGACAAAGCATTTTTCATAAATATATTTTTTCGCGCTAAGCGGGCAGCCTGAGTCCAGTAAGGTAGATAACGCGGTCAAGATTTCGAGCAAACCTTTCAATACCCAGTAACATAAGTCCTCTAAGGCACTCATTTCGTCACAAATGGATATGTTAACATTTGCATAAATTACCATTCAAGTTCATTGGCTCTTCATTTCGTAGTGACATATCTTTCCTTTGTCTTTTCTTTGGTTCACTTGTGCTTCGTTTTGTCGTTCCTCGGCGTGTGTGAGTTTTCTTGCGCTAAATGTTTCACCATGCCATCTTTTTTTTACAGAGCAAGGGATACCTTATAAAATGGAAAGGATATTCCAAGTGGCGTTGCTCCGTTGAACCAAGAAAAAATCTGAACGGCACCTGTCTCCGGGAATTTAAGCACCCAAGCAAGCCATCGCCACAACGACTGGAAGCTGCTGCTGAGGAACTAATTTACGCTGTGCAAAAGAAACTTTCCAACAGCCGTCGATCCAGCGGGCCTGTCAAGGTGAGCATAGACCTGGACATATTTAGATGGGTTTTCAGTAGGAAAGGAAGGCCGCTCGAAAGGGGTTGGATTGTGTGCAATGAGTCAGACTTTTCAAAGCTGAATCTTCCCTTTGGGTGGCATACTCGAGAAACGAAACTTGGCAGTGTAGTGGCAATTGAGTTCCCAGTGCGTGTGAAGGCTGCTGTGACACGACAGAAAGCTTGCAAGCTCTTTCCAAACGGCTATCCTGTGGAAAGTCTGCAAATGTTCCTTGTGTCGAAGGTTGTTGCATGCAGAACCTAACCCACAGAAATAGTGAGCTTTCCGCCTTTCACATATATGTTGCCAGCAAACGTTTTGGAACTTTGGTTTTTTTTTTCGATATAGTATTGATTCTTGCATTTCAATTTGTGTTGTTTAGAATTTCTTAAAAATGAGTTCGGGAGCTTTGCGCTTAGAGATTTCTGAATGTGCAATTTCATTTACATTGACAAATAAGACAGTTCTGGAAATATTTAGCAACAAAACGGTTTTGGAGAAATCTTATTTTGAGACAATAACATCTTTTATTCCACTTGGCATGTCCATCCCAGAGAGTTTAAAGGTTGCAGTAGAGACAAGATTTAGAAGTCTCTGCTCCTCGGTAGATACTCAGTACAGAAAAATTAATGGCCGAGCAAAAGAGGGGTTCCTTAAAAAAGAGCGCCATGTAAAAATTCCTTTCGATAAGGAAAGTTCTGTTCAAAATTCAAATAACAGTATCAAGGACATCATTATTCAAGCTTTACAAGGAGAAGTGAAGCGAATGGAGGGTGTATCAGAACGGTCTCTTTCTGAACTGCGTAAGTCCATTCAGGATTTTGAGGCAAAATGCTTTCAGCTGCAAAAAGAAAACAAAAGCCTGTCATCACAGGCAAAAAACTGCCGCTTGCTCAACAACTGCGGAAAAAGGGTCGGGGAAGGTTCGAAAAGCACCGATAGAAGAAAGCTGCATTCTGTAGGCAGCGTGATAGTTCAAGGGCTAGAAGAAATTTTGGAGAGCTATGGCTTGGACTTATGCCAGTTGGTTGTAGAAGACCTTCGAGGGCTACTGCACAAAATTACTTTTTCTGACATTGACGGAATCTCCGTGGAGCGAGGAATCAAAAAAGAATACCGCAGTAATGGTAAAACTGACTATCAGGATCTTTCTTCCCCCGAGAAGAAAAGCGTCCGTGCAATCACCGCGCTCTTAGACAACCACTTTGTAAGCAATGTTTTTTGGGAAAAAATGTCTTCAGCTGTCCCTAATTTATCCTCGCTCCGTGTCATCAATTCATACAGGCAAAAACTAGACGAAAGCACTGCTGTGTTTAAAACCTTAGGAGAAGCAGCTGGCGCTCAGGTGTCTTTTGTGCACGAATTTGAAACTGCCGTTGCGGAGTACGCAGTGAATAGAGGTATGACAGGAGAACAGCTCAGGTCGCAGCCAATTTTGGTCAAAATAGAAGGAGATGGCTGTGTAGTCAGCACACAAACAAGCTGGACAACTCTATCTTTTCTCCTGATTGACAGCAGCCGGAGGCTGCAGAGCCATACCTTACATCGCCTGCTCGCAGTCGACGAAGTCTCTGAAAACTATTTTCAGATTAGAGAAAGTTTGAAGGATTTGATAGGCGAAGTTAACAGTGTTGTGAAAAGGGGCAGTGTCAGCTTGGAAGGACAGGAAGTTCCCGTCATAGTCTGTCTGGGCTCAGATCTAAAATTCTTGTTCATGGTTCAAGGATTGCCGTCAGCGTCTTCTAGGCACCCATGTCCTTTCTGTCCTATTAATTTAAAGGAACGAAGCAGAGCTGGGGCAAACACAGAGGAGTGTAATAAGCCACCTCTTCTGCGCACTCTAAAAAACATGAGGGAGGACGGCATTGTTGAAGAATTCGGAGTGAAAGTCGTTCCCCTATTCAACATTGAACCTGCATTTGTGGTTACAGACATTTTACACATGCGCATTAGAGTCGTTAATCGCCTGGTTGATGGATTGATTGTCGAAGCAATGGACAAAGACAACCGCGATAAAGTTACGAACTTAAACACCAAGAGCACTCACGTGGAAGCAATTGTGCAGGCAATTACTAGCTGTGGTGTAAAATTTGAACTGTGGCAGGACGAAAGAAAAGGAAAAAATTTCACCTGTATTCAAGGAGACTCCTGCGAGCGCCTGCTCGAAATGCTGCCAGAGAGGCTCACTGGAAAACTCAGCCCGGAAACAGAAAAAAAAATCATCTCACTTTGGAAAATGCTTAGTCGCATTTTTGATCATTTTGAACATAACACGACCGGCGAAAGCATCGAGCAAGAAATAGCCAAATTCCATAAAACGTACTTAGAACTTGGAGAACGAGGGCATAAGGGTTACGGGGCTGAAAGAATGACGCCATATATGCATATTCTTGTCCATCATGCCTCAAATAAGCATAAAGAATTCAAGTGTTTGGGGTGGTTTTCGAGCGAAGGCATTGAGAAAAAGAATGATATTCTGAAGCATTTGCATCATGCAAGATCCAATAAATGGAATGCGGCCGCCGATGCGCTGAAGCTGGCAAAACGCCTTGAGAATAGCGCGCACGTAACAACAAGTCGAGCGTACAAAAAACACGATCGTTCATACTGGGTTGAGGGTATGATTGAAGAGAGTCGCACAAATAGGGCTCGAAGCGCTCCTGAAATGGAGCGCGAGGATACACCTCCCGCTTGCATCGAGGATATGGACGCGGTTGAACTGCGGACCGAATTGAAAGCTGCTGGCATTTCAACGAAAGTAAAATCAGTTCCCAAACTGCGTGAAATGCTTCGCAAAGAAAGAGAAAAACGATGTTTTCAGCAGTCGACTTGACTTCTATTAGCAAAAATTGCCTGCAATTAGCAATTGCCTGCTCGAGATGTTCCACAAGAGTGTATGCCTTAGTTTTTATCATTTCTTACTTTTTTAATGAAATATTCATCAAAAATTTTTGTAGTGCAGTATGTGCACACTTGCAGCTTGAACGGTTTACTATGTCTCTTCACTCAATGCTAAAACTCGCATTCTCGCTGGTACGACTAAACGAGAGTGAAATGCTTTGTTTGTGCTTGTGGCGACTTATATGTGCAGTAAATGTTCTTCGTTCTTCGCCATATTTGTGATAATCTTCCTTGATGTGCAATATTTACACGCTGTATCTGTATTCATGTATGATATGTTTATATTTTTTGTATCGCGCCACGCTGTGTTGTTTTGTGTTTTTTGGGTTTCATCAAAATTAGGCCAATTGTGCTTTATAATTACTGCAGTGCACGCTTGAAATGCCTTCGCAGTGCACCTCTGGCTGCCTATGTTCCCTGCGAAACGGCGCGGTTCATGTGGCTGACCTCATTGTAGCGCGAATGTTGCACCTCTCCTTTCCTCACAACCAGCCTAGTGATGTGTGGCGGTTGCAAGTGGTACACGTCTATGTAGAAAGTGTAAAGTTTTGCCATACTTAATATTTACTACCGACACTTTCTCAAGCTGGTTCTGTGCATAAGTGCATTGTGTATTTCTAGCAAACTGTCGAAATGTATCGTTTAGACTTTTTCTGTGCCATGATGTGATGCGATAATAAATGTATTCTGTCATGTCAAGTAAACTGCCGCTTTGATTTTTTGTACGAGTTTTTGTAGCGTGACCAAGTTCCACTCGGGCAGCTGTAGCGATCGCGTCACTCCAGGTTTAACCAAAGCTAAACCACCGTTATTTTTTTTTTTTGCAACTTGCACAAAAGGACAGGAACAAAGAATTGAGCAAAACACTCAACAGGTTAGGAAATTCGGTAGGCTGAAGAAGCTAAACTGAATGTACGCATTGCTACATTTAATTTTCGCTATTTTCAACTTCACTCCTGAACCTAATATGGCCTCCTTTTGGAGATTCTCATTTGCGATGGCATGTTCTATCTGGAGCCGCCTCAGCATTCACAGTTGACGGCGAGGGGACCGAATTCCCGGGGGTATTCAGCGTCGGTCGTAATCGAGTCACGTCACCATGCTGGTGAGTAACGTCATGTAGATCCGGGCGTCAGGGTACGTTAGTAAATTTCAGCTTTAACAAAAGTGATGTGTCTCCACTTGGATCCCAATTTAGATCAGTTACGAAAAACAACAGAAGGAACGAAGAGGACAGGGTGGGACGCATTGCTGCCGTTATATGATCTCTAATCGTCTTTGAAACATTTGTCAGGCAGTGCTTTCAAATACGTGAAAAGGTATGTTTGGCGCATCACAGCTCCAGCTGCCGCTGAGCGAGTTCTTACAACGTGAAAAAGCAATGCTTGCTTTCCGATCCCTCATAGTTATGTCACACCCAAAAATAATTGTGGAATCTCCTTCATCACGCTTTTCCATAAGCCGCATAATATTTCCATGCGTTTTGGTTTATGGTTTATCGTCCCAAAGCGACTCAGGCTATGAGGAACGCCGTAGTGAAAGACTCCGGAAATTTCGACCAGCTGAGTTTCGTTAACATGCACTGAAATCGAACAGTACACGGACCACTAGCATTTCGCCTACATCAAAATCCAAGCGCTACATAACGATCGCAAAGTACAACATTGATGACTTGACTACACAACTCCTCATTGCGGCCGCACTATGAGCAGTACTTTTGAACAAAGAAAAGAAATCGCGCTGAAATTAAGAAATTTGGGGAACACTTAGCTCCGCCTTGTTGGTATGATGCTATAGCATTAACAGGTCTTTTCTGCGGCTTGGTGTCCTCTGCATATTTTGTATTCGAAATTTCAGGCTATTTGGCATGGTCTCATGACGTAACATTTAGCCCGGCGAGCAATGAGCACTCGACCGTATAACCAGCCAACAGCCACCCGCTAGTGCACCTCCCATCTCGGACATGTGACGGCGCTTGGTCATGTCACCAGGTATCGTAATCTAGTATCTTAACCCGCGCTCAGCCACAGCGTTTAATGCCGGGATGCATGAGGCGTTTTTACGGCGTGAGGCCGGCGATTTTCACCCGATGGTGAGCGCCGCCACCAATGTGGACCTATACCAGATAATTTTCGCACGTCGTCCGACGACGGTTGATGAGGCGGCGGCTGTCGCGAGGGAATAGGTGCGCAGAAAGCCCGCTCTTTTCCGATATGACTGCTTGCGCACGTCGCCGTCGACGAGGCCGCCATGGCCGACGAGCACGTGGCGACTTGGGGGGCGGGCATGGAAACGTGACTGTCTTGAAGATAAACGATTCATCAAGCATAGCATGCCTTTTTTTATGGGGACATGAATTACTGTCGTATGAAAATGGGCGCGCGCGTTTCCTCAAGGCCGGTGGAAGAAAACCACGCGCGCAAAAAGCCTGTGTTGTCTCGAGCGTGTGGTTCTCGATATCTGGACATGTTCATGCGGAGTAAAGTCATGAAAAAAAAATTCGAGGGATCTGGTTGCATGTTACATTCTCGAATTTCCTGTTTACATTATCCCTACGTCATAAGACCGGCCGGTGATCAGCCATGGAACTTAAAAGCTTCACATCCTGAGCCGGCCCTCGCCCTCCTAACCAAGCCAAACTTGCGACAAGCCAAGTGGGAGCTCCGCGTTTTTCCGCAACTGCATGCAATGGACTCTACCGTGGCGCGCGCGCGCACACCCACACACTCAGCCCAACACACACACACACACATGCAGAAAAAGGCAGTGAACTAGGGCGCCAGAAAGTCACGTGCATGCAGGTACAATTCCTATACAAGCGCATCCCGAAAATGGTTACACGTTTAAATGGTATTATTCAATAATTTGTACGCTGAGCAACCTGTCACCATACTTGTGTATAAATGCAGGAAACACATGTTGTGTGCAAGCAGCCTAGGTAAAATGATCAGCGCCGTTCGTAAGTAGAAGGCAGCATATTTTCATTTTTGCGAAAGCATAGCAGCTCATAAGGAGGAAAATCAGGCGTTGTCCTCCCCAGAGGTTTGGAAAAACCACGTGACCTAATCAGAAAAAGAAAAATTAAGTTTCGTAAATAAAACACTTTCCGAAGTGGGTTCCGCACCCACGAAGGGAACCCGCCGCATTGACTCAGTGGATAGGGCGCGATGTCAGTGCACGCTAAACATCCCCAGGTGGTCTAAATTATTCCAGAACCCTCCACTACGGCACCTTTTTCTTCTTTTTTTTTCACTCCCTCCATTTTCCCTTTACGGCGCGGTTCAGGTGTCAGCCGATATGAAAGACAAACACTGCGCCATTTCCTTTCTCAAAAAACCAATTTTTAATTTTTACTTTCAAGGTTAGTTTCTAAAATTGGTTTTGAGGAAAAGAAATGGCGCAGTAACTGTCTCACATATATCGGTGGACGCTCGAACCACGCCGTGAGAGGACTGACCTCTGGCCCACTTGAAGGTCAAAACCGTAAGCACCGCGAAATCGTTACGAGGTAGCATAGTGAAGCTTTCGCATCAAAAGTGAAGGAAAATAATGTTGCCGGCCGTGGCAATTGCTATCTAATATCTTAACCACCCGAGCTGCAGCCGGCGGAGGGGAAAGGGAAATGATATCGAGGAGAAATATAAAGGGGAGCGATAGCAAGGAAGCACAGGATCGAGTATTCGGGTGTGGCTCAATCCCCGGTCCGCTTTCGAAGGGGGATGCCATTCACATACCTGGCTTAATATCTCATATGGGCCCTTGAGGCTTGGGTGTTACGCATATTTTTGAAAGTATGGCGGAGTGCTTGGCGTAACGCACTCTGGCACAGGTCAGCCCGGTATTGCACTGCCTCCGGGATTGGCCCGTGGCCTACGGGCTATTGCGCGCGCTTTTCTTCTGTCTCTTTACTCCCATCTTTCACCTCCTACTATCAGCACGCAGGCAGCTGGGCGTGGCTCCGCATTGAGCCAGTAAGCAAGCCCGTGCTTTTCCTTTCGTCCTTCTGTCGACAACTCAACTCAACTCGAAAAAAGGAAGCACAGGGGCTCGAGCTGGGTTTGGGTATCGTCGCCTTCATCAACTTCCAGTCGGGCGGCGTGAACTGATCAGCTTGGCTGGCCATTGCATTAGAGCAGCACGCCATCGCCGCAGCCGAACACCACGCTGCAAGCTTTCTCCTTCACAGCTCGTCAGTAGACGTAATTGTTATCCGTAATTTTTTTCCCCGTTGCGAAAAAACTTGACAATTATGGTGAGCTAGGTTATAACTGCAACCTCTTTCGAAAAAATAAACACTGACGTGTAAACAAATGCGCAACACAAGGTTCTTACTGATGCTTATACGGCCGCTAGTTCTGTTCTGTCACCAGTCATCAGATTTTCTGTACAGCAAAACACCATTTACCATGAAGACACAGATCGTCCCACGGGGAGAAGTTGGGTGCAGCGCTAAAAAAATTCTATTCCACGCATTATGCTCTGGACTCACTGAGTGATAGCTGGGCCTTGGCACAATTCTGGAACGTTTAGCCATATCTTGTGTGATGTGCATATATACCGCCAGTAGTTTTTGACAAATGGCCCCTCAAAGTCGGACAAAGACGGGGCGTGTACACCGCTTCAACCCCAACCCGACTTCTTTCTTTTCTTGCACCGCAGTAAAGGAACAGACTAGGGGAGCCGCACAGTCAGCCCGTTTCGAAAGCGCTGGGTGGAAAAAAAACAACAGAAACGCGAAGGGTGCCCCCCTCCCGAGGAGCTTGGCTTGAGGGGAGGACACACAAAGCGGACAATGGGCGAAGCTTACTAGCGTCTCTCTCTCAAACCGGGAGGAAGAATGTAAGAGAAGGAGGAGGAGCTCAACTTCATGCGGCCCGTGGTGGCGGCGTTGTGAACTAGGAGCGGATGAACCAGAATCCTGGCCATGTTTCTGTGTGCCTCACGGACTTCTCTACACGCTGCCGTGCCCTCAGGGCCCTGGGCCCTGCTCTCGCTTGTTCGAGCCAGCCGGCCGCTCACACGACCTCAACTATGAACTACACCGTCGTGGGGGATGACATTTCGCCCGCGGAGCTGGCGTCCGGAGAATGGGAAACCGTTCTTCGCATACAAGACCGCGCCCGGCGCCTGCAGCAAGACGCCGCCAACGATGACTCCGGCGTTCCTGCCAAGAAGAAACTGAAGCCGCCCGCTATCAAAAGGCGAGTGCCGCTACCGCAACTCCCAAAGAGCGACTACAAAATAGTCTGCCGTCCGCGAGGCTGGAACTTAAACGACTTTGCGCCACGCCAACTCGAACTCGCCATGTGCGCGGCAGCCAAGGTTCCTCTTCAGGCCGCACTAACTGAAGACACCATGCGTGTTAATTCTAATAACAACACGCTCACTCTAAGCACCCCGGCACGCCAGCGAGCTGCAATGTACTCGGAATTCAAAGCGTTCCAGCTTGGAGATCACACCTATGAAGTGGCGACGTATGTAGCAGCGCCAGACGACTCAGTCAGAGGTGTCATTTATCAAGCCTACGACGGAAGCTCGCCGGAGGAAGTCCGACAAGGCTTCATTAATCGCAACCCAGGTGTCGTGATCCTCGACGCTCGTCAGCTGGGTCGTTCAAAAACGATCCAGATAACATTCCAAGGGAACAAAGTTCCGAGCCAGATCTACTATTGGGGATCCGTATTCCATGTGCACCCTTACCGGGAACAAGTCGAAACCTGCTACAACTGCAGGAGAGTCGGACATAGAGCCGACGTCTGCTACAGACCCAAAGCCAACCTGTGCCACCGATGTGGCGAGAACCATCCTGCACCTCCTGATGGGGAGCCACTCACATGTAAACCCGACTGCATCGTGTGCCATGGGGCACACCACACCGGGAGCCGGAATTGCAAGCACCGCCTCGTGGTCCGGAGACAACAATTACATAGGCTTAACGCGGGTGCGGCCGCGGCCCAGCATCACGTGGAGCATCACCCGAGATCCAGGCACCGATCTTAGAGCCGGGCGAGGAACCAAACATGGAACCAGGGCAGAGATAGATCCAGTTCCTTCCCGCCGCTGAGTGGGGCGGCTGATGGAGAGAAGAGCACAAGTTCAGACCGAGGCAGAAGCAGCAGCCGAACCAACAAAAAGGTGAGCTGGCCAAATCCGGCCTCCCAACAGATGAGCGCTCGGGAGAAGGAACTTATAGAACAATTCCACAATGAGCTTAAGGCGCGTGACGAGGAAAACGCCAGACTAAAGAAAGAAATGGCGGAGCTTCGTCGGCTTGTCATGGCCTCAAGAGAGCAAAGAGCACAGTCACAGCAAACACCTGTGCAAGCCCCTCTTAAAGCACCCATTCCCGCATGCGAGGCTATGAAAACAGACAAACGCACCGCAGTTAAAAGACCCCCTCCCCCCGCGGAGAATACCCAAAACAAACGAGCTGCCGAATCCTCTGCAGGCTATATACCGCAGCCGGCTTCGCCCGCTCCATTAAGAGCTGACCCTAATGCAATCACTACAAGAGTGGATAGCATTCAGAACAAGGTAGACAGCCTAGAGGTAGAGTAGGAAACTTAGAGGCTAAGGTAGATGCCTTAGCAGTGGAATTCAGACCGTTCCAAACTCAAGTAATGTCTATGTTCCAACAAGTGATGGAGAAGCTGACCGCATTGGAGAACAGCTTAACATCATTACAGCAAAGAGTGGATCACCAATATGGCCCCGTCGCAACAAATTGAGGTATGGCAGTGGAATTGCAGAGGCTTCCGGCGCAAACGGGGGAATCTGCAGTTTCACATTCAAGCACAACAACGTCCACCAGACATTATTGCTCTACAAGAAACTAGTGGCGCGTTCAAATTACCGGGCTATAAGGCGTTTCTTTCGCCAGGATATGATGCCGGCTCAATTACGGGCGTGTCCACCGCGGTATTATTGCAACGCAATATTACTGCTCTACAGCACTCCATAGAAAATTCAAAGGAAGACTACGTCCTCCTTGATATTTTACCCACGAAACGAGGAGATACAAATTTGTTTCTGCTTAATGTATATAGCCCACCCAAAGATAAGGGTACCGGTTTACCGGAATTACTTATCAAGACTCTGAAACTAGCGACTAAAGCCCAGCTATTAATAGTAGGGGACTTTAACGCACCACACCCAGAATGGGGATACACTCGAGCCGGTCCCAAAGGCAACAGGGTATGGCAAGTGGTCCAAAATCTAGGCCTGTCCTGAACAACCCCCAAGAAATCACGAGACTAGGCAACAGTATATTTAAAGACACGTCGCCAGACCTAACCCTGGCAAAGAACATACAAAATTGAACATGGACTAACACAGGATACACGCTAGGCAGTGACCATTACATTATATCTACCACCTTTGAGACAGCAAAGCATAAATCAGTCTTCAACAAAGTAAAAATTACGGACTGGGACAAGTTCAGGGTAATAAGAGAACAAAGGCAAAAAGATGAAAGCACTGACCCAATAATTGAACATCTCGGGGACTGGGTGGAATAACTAAAAATGGACATTAAGGCTACCACAACCGAAATCTGCATGGAAGAAGACAAGTCACTGACTCTAGGTTATTGCATATGTGGGAAGCACATTTCAGCTTGCAAAACCGCTGGAAGAGGAACAAACACAACAAAAATCTTAAAAAGAGAATTGCACAGTTGCAGAGACTAATTGAAAAATATACTCTAGAGCTTCAACACAAACAATGGGAGCAAATTTGCGACCGCATGAACGGCAAGCTCGAGTGCAGGAAAACTTGGCATCTGCTAAGGCACCTTCTTGACCCCACAGAGGCTAAATCAACTAAACGAGGTCAACTTATGAGATTAGTGCATCAGTATCAAGGCACCACAGAGGAGTTCTTAACGGAACTACGAGATCGATACTTAAACACAACCCCAGATGGACCGCTGCCAAACTATCAGGGAGCACCAAACGAGGCCTTGGACGCTGAGATTACGCAGTCGGAAGTGTGGCTTGCCATGGGGCAACTACGCACCACGTCTGCAGCCGGGCCTGACGGTGTTACTAACAAATCACTTAGAAACTTGGACGCAGGGTCAGTGACAGCACTCACTGATCTCATGAACAAATACTGGACAGACGGAAACATTCCACAAGAATGGAAACATGCAAAGATTACATTCATTCCAAAGCCAGGCAAGAAATTGTGTATAAAGAATCTACGCCCAATCTCTTTAGTATCCTGCTTAGGAAAGTTAATGGAACATATAATTCTCAATCGGCTACAAAAATACGCTGAGGACAATAACTTACTCCCTAACTCTATGCGAGGCTTCAGGGCTATATAATCTTTCTACCCAAGATGTTTTGATGCAACTCAAGGCAGACACAATAGACATGGAACGCAGCAGAGGAACTAAAGCCATATTAGGCTTGGATTTGAACAAGGCGTTTGATAATGTCACGCACGATGCTATCTTAAGGGATCTCTCGGATATCAATCCAGGGGAAAGAACTTTCCAGTACATCAAGTCATTTCTCAGTAACAGAACGGCAGAGATAGCAGTAGGAGAGATTACATCAGACTCTATCTCACTTGGAGGTAAACGAACGCCACAGGGCTCAGTCCTGTCACCCTTCCTTTTTATTCTCTCACTAATTAAAATTCCTTCTAAATTAGCAGCCATCCCGGGGCTGCAACACACATTCTACACAGTTGATATCACTTTATGGACCACAACTGGCAGCGATGGTCAGATAGAGGATACCCTGCAACAAGCTGTAGACATAATACAAGACCTGGCGGGTAAAGCAGGGATAACCTGTTCGCCCTCCAAGTCCGAATTATTTCTAATCAGATACAAACCAAGGGGCCCTCGAGCAAAAAATTACAAAACCTCCGCCTTCACTGAAACTCTGGGTGGAAGGGCTCCCTGTAAAGGAAGTTCAAACTATAAGAATCCTAGGACTCTTCGTTCAGTCGAACCGGAAGAACAAGGCAACACTAGGAAAACTCCAGACAACCGTCAATATGACGGTAAAACTAATTAGACGAATTGCAAGCAAAAGGAAGGGAGTGAAGGAGACAGAACTTTGCAAAATAGTACAAGCATTTGTAATAAGCAGGCTTGTCTACGCACTCCCATACTTAAAATTAGACAGTAGTGAAAAAGCCAAAGTAGAGTCTATGATTAGAACAGCATACAAGGTCGCATTAGCGCTACCGAACTGTACCTCCACCAACTTATGCCTCATGGCACACTTCTCGAATAAAAAAAAAAAAAAACTGTACCTCCACCGAAAGGTTTCTGGGCTTGGGAGTACACAACACCTTAGACGAGCTTACAGAGGCACACTTAACAATGCACAGAGGCCGGCTTTCCCGCACCAAAGCAGGAAGAACCATACTTGATCGCTTAGGACTAGGCATACAGTTGCCACCCCAAGATACCAAAACACAGATACCTAAGCGCATCGCTAAGGTAATAAGAGTTAAGCCACTAGCTAAGAATATGCATCCTGCTCACCACGAGGGGAGAAGTGCTAGGGCAAAAGCTCTACACAACATGTACAACCAAGATGAACATGCAGTATATGTAGATGCCGCAGAATATCCCCAGAAACAAGCGTTCGCACTAACGGCGGTGGATACGAAAGGTAGACTGATAGTCTCCGGCACTACCATAACGAAATCCTCGGAAACGGCAGAAGAGGCGACAATCGCACTTGCTATCATTAACACAGAAGCTACTACCATACTCAGCGACTCTAAATTTGCCATACGCAATTATGCGAGGGACAGAATTTCTCACGCAGCAATGAGCATATTGGGTCAAACCAAAGACTTAGACAGAATTATTGAATTGATATGGGTCCCGGCTCACTCGGGGAACCCTGGTAACGAAGCGGCACACATAACAGCTCGAGGATTCGTCAGCCGAGCAGGGGACGCTGTCGTTGCTGAGAGTTTTTCGAAGGACGGCCTATCATCTTTTCACGATATTACTAATCATTTTAAACTTGAAAGGAGGATATTCCCTCCTCCAGACAAAGCCTTTAATAAGGAGCAGGAGACCACTTGGAGGCGACTCCAGACGCGATCCTTCATGACGCCTTACCTGTTGTCAAAATTCTACCCCGGTGTATACGATCCTGCATGTACATTATGTGGTGATTTAGCCACTTATGATCACCTATTGTGGAATTGTAAAGAGGAGCCGCCCCCGAAATCTCTAATACAGGTTCCTACTCTCGAGCAGTGGGAGGCCGTGTTGGTCAGCTCAGACTTGGGAGTTCAAACCCGGGTCATTGAATGGGTTACCCAGGTCGCTGTCAGCCGTGGACTGATAGCCACCTAGCACGGATCGTCTGCATTCTGCCTTTTCTGACGAATTAAATGTTTTCCAATCCAACTCTTGCTCCGAGTGGAAGATGCATTTTTAACTCAGATTCAGTGACGCGTAGGAAGAGTCAGCCTACAATATTAAAATCCTCGCGCACCATGTGACGGGACGCTGTAGTTCCCTCTCAAATACAAATGAAAACATTCCTTTTCAGTTTCGCGATGTTCGCTATTGGCTGCCAAAAAAGGACTTCACTTAGTGATATCCTGGAAAGCGGGCCAACAGGACATTTTCGTAAAATGCAGCCATCTTTTACACAAATTTGTATTTCCAGAGGATCCCTAGCTGGTCTTGGGCAGCCCTGGCTTTCTACAGCTCTCCTTGCTCAGTTCATACCTTGCGATGCGAAACCATTTTCTTACTCCGACCTGTCGGCAAGCTCTGTTGCAAATATTTCGAATAATGAGACATGAGGTCACGGCATTGCCAGTAAACGGGAGGAAGTTCTACTACCTTTCTATTAGGAATTGTCGCTTCAAGGCAGTTATTTCTCTGGCTCGAAGAAGAGGCGTTACATGAAACAGAATAAAACAGAATATATTTCCATGAGAGAGGAGATGGTTTACAAAACAGATCAAAATGCTGTACATGACGGGGATCAAGCACATTTCTGAAAAAAAAAAGACGGAAAGTGTTAAGTATTTCGAAGAAACCGGTCAGCGTAACTTAAAGAACGTTCTTGATTCAGGAGCACAAGACATTTTGCTATCCCGTTTACATGACAGTGAAACACAAACTGCCCCAGAAACAAGATTTACTTGAGCAATTAATAGTATAAAAGAATCATTCCAGGGTTCCTCTTTTACATAACATTAACATGAACACACTTCGGCGCAACAAAATTTGTTCAACACATTCACGATATATTTTATAACGTAAAGTCGCCGGCTTTATTGTAATTTAGCAGAGTCAGATGGGAACGTTGCACTCGGTACCGGTAAGAAGAACGCAAGAACGGTCCATTGTAGGCTTGAAATGACAAAAAAGGTCAATGCCTGTAACCAGCGATAGAATTCTTTTTGTCTGCTGTACTTTTTTTGTTGAAGCTTGGAAAAAGTCACCTTGGCGCTAAAAAAATCACACAGACAAAACAAAAGAGACAAGGAGACAACGGACAGGCGCCTGTCCGTTGTCGCCTTGTCGCTTTTGTTGTGTCTGTGTGAATTTATTTGCGCCAAGGTGACTTTTTTCAAGCTTCAAAAAGTGCTAAACCAACTAGCCCAGCAACATGCCTTACTGTGTCTTCAGTACATTTGCAGCGTTAGAGACATCGTCGTCAATTACTCCAAAAAAACTGACAGTGAGGTTACCACAGCGTCACGCACGATTCAGCGGCAGTTGTTGAGGTATGTTGATCTAGAGATATATTAAGGCAATGAATTCGAGAACAAGATGCCTTGAGGTATATATACGGACCACGCGTTTTATTTCTAAAACACGCCTTCTTTCCCTGCCATACTTCTCCACACTGTCATCTGAGGCGTACAGCACCACCGCCACTGAGCCTCTGCACGGGAAGGCGAGTTTCGAAGGAATCGCCACGGAGGCAGCGTAAAACACTCCTTAGCTCTCGCCATACTCTCCCGCATGGTTCCAGGGTAACCGCCCTCAGAATAGTTCAACGCGGCAACTCCTCTCCGGGTGGGCGCACAATGTTAGGCTTTTGCCATCCTCCTTCCACGGTTAGCATTTCATGGGAGAGGCGTGGGGGTCAGTTCCGTGGTAGTCACACGCTGGTCTCGCCATACGCTCCTGCTTCCACGGTTACCTGTTGAAAGGCGTTCTCGCAGCAGAGTGCCTCAAGTCGCGCATTCCTTTCGCTCTTGCCATTACTTTCACGGTAATAAAGTTCCGGTTAGTACCAGAGCTAGCAACGCTCCGGTCGCGCATTCGTCCATTCGCGTTATACCCTCTTCCACGGTTATGACACTGCGGGAGTTTCCGATAGCAGCAACGTCCAGTTGCCCAGTACTACTAATGCGACGAGGTGCAGCCGAGGAAACATGCCTTTAGTAGTTGTAGCTTTGGAATCAGCTATGAACCGACGACTGGGCAGGTGTTGATGTAATCCTGGCCGAAAAAAGCAGTTGAGTGATCACTCCACTGGAAGATCCATGGCGTGTTCTGTCATCTGGGGGCATCTAAGCAAACCTTATGCTGTGTAAATGACAGAGCACTGCTTGTCGCTTAGTGTGTCGCTGAGTTGTTGGCGGGGACTTGGGGAGGGGAGGGAGCTCGCTTCGCACGTTTAGCCACATTACGATGGTCGCTTACTTGATCGGCAGTGAACTGCCGCTTCCCGCTTTGCTGTCTTGCGTGATGATGGAGATGCGAGTGACTAAACTTGGACGGTCAAGACTCCAGAGCGCCGCAACCTCACTCTCCTACGTAGGCCACCTGACAGCGGCGGGGACTTTCCCTTTTGTGTAATCTCTAGCCCATTTATACGATCAAGATAGTGAAGCATTGTATTTCCTATAGTGTGTCTCGCAGAAGGAACACGTCACTACTTACATGTAACACACATGGCATATTGAACATTTCAGGCAGCGGAGGGGGCCAGCCGCTCCTATCTCGAGCCTGTTCTGCTTTGTCATCCAAGTGAGAGGGTACTGTATAGTGACCACAGGCAAGGAGGAAGGGTGCCCCCAAAACTGTTTCCATTCATCACGGAAGTATGTCTCCCGGATTAAGGACACCGACCATGTAGCGGTGTCTTCTGATTCCCGAACTCCTTTTTTTTCGCTTTAAAATGACCATCACTGTGCCATAGTGGTTATGATGCTCGGCTGCTGACCTAAAAGGAGTGGGCTCGATCACGGCCGCGGTGGTCTCATTTGAAGGGAGGCGAAATTCTAGAGGCCCGTGTACTGTGCGATGTCAGTGCACGTTAAAGAACCCCAGGTGGTAGAGTTTTCCGGAGCCCTTCACTACGGTGCCCCTCACAGTCTTGGTCACTTTGCTACCGCCGTGGTGGCCGAGCGGTTGAGCATCCGCCTCGCATTATGGAGGTGCGGGGTTCGATCCCCAGTGCCGCCGGGTACCCACCGGTGACACAATGGGTACACTCTGTGCCGTCGCCTAGTGCTCGGCATAATAAGGGCTAAAATGCTTGGAAAATAGGCCTTTGGCCCCACCTTGATTAGTCCAAAACTACCTTGTGCCATGGCGCTTTTTGGCCATAGATGCCCTTGCGCCATAAAAATTCATTATCATCATCATCTTAGTCAGTTTGGGAAGTTAAACCTCCATAAAAAAGCCATTTTTTAAGTTTTTCACCCCAGATAAGCCGTGCACCAGACCAGTTGAAAGCTTGTATTCATTGTGTCACACTTGGATATCTGGCGGCACTGGGATTCGAACCCTGCGCCTCTCGTTTGAGACACTGAACCTCAAAAAACCATAAAAACAAACCTTTAATTTCCAGCGAATATTAATTAGTCAGCAGGACTTCGATAAATAGCTGCAGTTTTGGTATTTCATAAGATTTTAATTGCCGTTGTACGAAATGCCTTAGGAATGTTTGAGGAATAATTGCGACTCGAAAACCACTATCTGCGTGGGTTTCAGGTATCTTACTTTTTAAGATAGTTCATGAATGTTACACGGCACACCGGTTTTTTTTTTTCTGAAAAAAGCTCGCGCATACAAAAGCTGAAACCAAACTTGGCCTCGTGTGAGGAACGTTTGGAGGTGTTCCGAATAGTTTCCAGTGTTTGTACGGCGCTGCTTTCGGCGTTGTGATGCTCTTGAAGCGTATTGCTTATAATAGCATTCAAGACTGAAATATTGCTAGGGTGCGCTTGCACTAGTTTCGTCTTACTCTGAAATGCGCATGTTTCCGCATCGAACACAAGCTACAGATGAAAAAAGTGCTCGATATAGAAGGAAAATGCAGCAGCTTCTTAGATTTTGCTATTTCGTTTCGGAGAGCTGGTAGATCGTTTTCTGAGCTCTGTTATTGCATCTTCAATACACCTGTATTATTGTGTTCACATGGTTAAGAAACCTAAAATATTGGTTCTGAAGTCTAGGAAGGACACAGAAGCTTACAATAAGCAATCATCATTTTGAGAGAGGGCATCTACTTAGGGCAGGTATTTACTAGTTACCCAAAGCTCTATAGCGAAAGAAAAACATTTGAATAAGTAGGGAGAGCAGAGCGTTTGGCAGGCAGGCTCCGATCATCGAGAGCACCTTGGCATTGCCCCTCAGGAAATAAATGTTCATATTTGTAACTTGATAGTGCTCATTTATAAGGCGGAAACTTTGATGTATATGAAAGGCCTTGAGAGTAAGAAACGCCTTGAGAGTAAGAAACGCCTTGAGACGAACGCAGGCGACCTATCAAAAGGAAAACAACATGTACAAAAATAAACAACAAGAGTGCAGAGTGGGTCAGGAAACGAATGCGAATTAATAATGTCCTAGTCGAAAGTAGGAAGAAGTGGGCAATGGCATGCCATTAAAATCAAAAAAGATAACCGTTGGTCCCTCAGAACATCGTTGGCGTCCCGTGTACTGCGCGAGGTGAGTGCACTATAATTGGGTACAGGCTCTAAATTGTGAACGCAAACAAACGGCCTGGTTTTTTTTTCTCGGGTGTCAGGAGATTCCTTTTAGCAAGTTTCATTCACTGCTGTGTAGTTGAACAGAATATATGATTTTGAATCTTGCTCGAGGAGCCGCTGTAAACTTCAACTAAAGTCTACGGTGCACTTGCCACAATAATTGTGATGTCACAAAACTCTGAGGGTGTTCATTAGGAAAACCAGTGCTTTCGGACGACGCTGACTTCAGCAGGAATAGGGTAGTCCAGGTTGGCCGGTCGGCTGTGACGTCAGGGTGAACTTCAGCACTGGCACCGGCGGAGACCGCAACTTCCGGTACGAAATCGCTTGCAATTAATTATTTACGGTGCGCACTGGTGTTCTGAGGTGATGATTGCTAGACAGGAGGGCCTCTTTTAAGTCGCACAAAAAACAAAAGCGGACACCTTAGAACTTGTGGCTGCAGTAATTTAAAGAACATCAGGTGGTCTACTACGGAGTCCATCATAGGCTGACTCTCTTTGGGACGTTAAACTCGATAAAACAACCGAAATATTAAAGGACAAGGCCAAATATATATTTTATGCGTGGTGTTGCGTAAGCCATGATCACGCGCGCTGAGCCATTTTTCACACCTCATGATGCCATCTGTTATGGCTGGCTATATTTTATTGCGCCTCGTGCTTTTGTCCTTAATCCAATAGATAATGTGTTACCAACCTGGCACATGAAAACAGCAGAGCACAAGAAACGGGGCTAGAGAGGGACATACCACGAGCGCTATTAACAACAAGGACTTTATTGCAACGAGGCAATAAATAGGAAGGATGTGCACACATACAAACCGAAAATAAAGAGTCGCAGCACATCAGACAAAAGTTACCGGCTATCTAAGAAGGTTATCTCTTCGGCCACCACACCAACAGATGGAGCACAAACATATTGTGCGCCTCTTTTGCTGATTGTGAAGGATTCTATAATTTCCCGCGTGAGTTGTGTCCTGTGGTTCGTCAAAATTTTGCAGCGACTCAGGTCCACGGCTTACACTGGCCTTCTTGGCACTCGCAGCAATGCAGCTTGAGGTTGCTCTTTGGGGCCGAAGTTCTCAACAACTCAGCATGCTCTCTCAGGCGATCAATTTGCGTTCGTCCACACGTGCCACGATTGTCATGATATGCCTGCTGTCACGTTGCCTCGCTGCAATAAATTCTTTGTTGTTAGGAGCGCTCCTGGGGTGTCTCCCTTTCTCATCCCGTTTCTTGCGCTCCGCTGTTTTCGTCTTCAGAACTTTTTTTTTTACCTCAGACTTACGCCGAACACGAACAATGAGAACATCCGATTTTTCTGTGCTTTATTTTTCACGCTTCTGTCAGATTTCAACACCGGAAAGCAGTTTTACGCAAATAACTTACGTTCCCTTGTTCTCGGCGGACGTCACGCCGACGTTTTAAATGTCACGTCACGTCTCTAGCGATGTTCTCGCCATCCATTAACTGTAATGCAGAGCTAATGGTGAAGCCAGCTAGATCACGTGTTTACGGAGAACCGAGCTGGTTTTCACAGCATGAGCCAGAGAGAATAGTCCTCAAGTATCCTACTTGAAGAGCTTATTTTTGACAAGCGGTGACAGGAAGACCTTCCATTTAGGTTTCACATTTCTGCCTCTCTCCTTTTCTGTGCCGAAAAAGTTCAGGTGCTTTCAAGAAAGGAACGCGGTAAATTTCCCTTAAGAAAACATGTAATGACTTTTCTTAGAAACTCTAATGACTTTTGACATTAGGCGCATATGCCTTTCTCATGAATTTCTGGTGCCTTTCCTTGATGTATTCCTAATGGCTTTCAAAAACGAATTGGCTGCCGTGGTTCTAGTGTGTTCCGAATGGATGCTTTTCTGATGAATAGCTGTGGAATCTGTGATGTCTTACTGGCCGTTTCAAACCCTCACGCAAGCGTTGGGATCAGTACTGAAAAATAAGCACCAAAATAAAAAAGTAAGTCACGAACATAAAGGGAAAAAGCGAAAAAGAAAACCAGCCCATTTAGGGATTCCAACCCACTACAACACGACACAAGTTGATAACCAACATACTTTTCTGGCTTTATATATATGTCTAGTGTTATTTCCTTTCTTCCATTGCGTGTACATGTAGCAGCAGCAGCTACATGTGTGCACGGAAAAACAACGTTGAATAAGTAGGCCCTTTAAAGCCCCTTGGGTGTGCAAAATATCTCAGCCTTGACGGGCAACTCACTAGGCCGTATCAAAACCTTTGGGGAAACTGCAATCTCAGAAGACAGGCTGTCCGTTTTACTCATTTAGCGCTCCTAATCCTTGGTACAAGCCACGGCTTATTCTTACACCGGAGAGCAGACTGCGTTGCGGGAGAATAATTACTGGAAAAATGCGCTATAGCAGCTTCACAACCTGAGAGCATGGCAGCGACACACATCCTTCACATCCAGCTAAACATTTCAGAATTGTCAACACACTTATGAGGTGACTGAAACTCGAGAGACTGTGAAAAAGGGGAAAAACAGAGTAAGAAGTAATTATAAATAGGCGCTGCCTTTTTTTCTAACTTTTACATTGGTACACCGCATGTTTCTCACTTGTTTTTTTTCTTGCGTTCATTTTTCACTGTTTTTCGGAGTTATAGAAAGTGTTCGGAGAGAGCAATCATTTACGGCCACCGTTTGAACCTGGGATTGAGCGAGCCTTATGTAGCTGTTCATTGCTGCAGCCCAGTGTCTCCGAGCCTGTATTTTGCACTTTGCAGTAAAAAACCTGAGTTCCTGCTTCCACTCTAGCTGGTAACACGTACGTTTGTTAGCCACTCATATGAACGCCACCGTGCGCTACGTTCACCGCGCCGCATGAAGGAAAACTCTCGTTCGCGCACAATCTACAATAGTAATAACATTCATTAATTAACTAATTCGCACAATCTAAAGACGGAGCAGCAAAGACCGAAAGTACGAAGGTGTGGACAGACCAAAGAGGAACAAATTAACAACCGTTCTCTGGAAAAAAAAAACATACAGACTTATATCCGAGGAATTGTGTGCAGCTGGCCTGATAGTGGGCGGAGCTGATATCAATTGTATGCGACGGTAGCTGAATATAGGAAAGTGAATTAGAGCGGAACAGGATTTTCCTCAGGCCAAGGTTGCGGATTTTTTCTAACGTTCGTTCACGTTTTTTCACCTTTGTACAAAACTAAGCCTGGAATATGTTATGACGGATTGGGAATTCTTGATTGTGCTCTGAAAAATATACTATGCAATAAATATTGTCAGACTGGTAAAGCACACAATAAAACAACATCTGGAATTAGTCGACTGTGGTCCTCTTATTATCGGTGACACTCTTTTAAGTGCTAGCAACTGCCTGACAGTGCATTACCGAGAAAATGAAGTGTACGTAGATCGTCTTACTTTCTTTTATTGACATCTTAAAAAGTACTTGTGCTGACTCCTGCCGTTTTTGAAGCTCCAAAAAAGGCGCGAAATGTGCTACTTCCACTGTACTTGTTTTATAATGGGATAAGATGTAATTGCACTAAAGCAAGAGCCTCACGCATCACGAAGACTTATTTGATGGCTTGAATATTTGCAATATGTTGCTCAGCATATTGGACAAATTTTCTATTCTGAACTTGACAAGGAAAGCATTGACATAGATACAGCCAGGATTCGAAGAATAGTGGACAGCGTCGAAGGCTCATAAGGAGTTATGAGCTTGCTGGAGCTCGTTTTGACAAAAAGATGGCGGCTGCAGTCCTACATGGATAGTATTCTGATTGATATTGCATAAATGGCCTACCGGGACAGTTCATCGCAATCATTTATTAGTCGATAAGCGCAGGCTATATAACACATTAAAGCGGCAGTATTTATACGTTGGCGAAAGAGGAAAGACGATGCAACGATTAAACCATGTGCAAAGGCCGTGGGAAGTGTATATGTCGCTGAAGCGGATAAATCGAGTCCTGCATTTTGAAGATCGGGGATAAAGGGTTTGCAATAAGTGTTGTTATGCATGACCTTTTGAAACGAATGCTTTCAATCGTTTTACACAGAGTGCTATAAACGAGCTTTTCTTACAGAAATGGTTTTCTCTCTCTAGTATGTCATTTCCGAAATTACTCGCGTTCACTTGAGGTGTCAGCTATGGAAGTGTTACCTATTGTGATCATTGGATTGGATGCTCTTGAGAATGTGTCCTCAAGATCATTCGACCCAGGTGGTCCATGGCCGGGTGGCTTCCTAAAATCACTGGTTCAAGGAAATGGCGGTGCGCGAGCGACAAGGTGTAGGCTGTACCGTTACTGGCTGCAATTACTTGGTTTAAGAAAGCACCAATAGTTTAAGCGTATTTCGCTTCTTTGGTATTTATAGCGCTATTTACATATTTTACACGTTAACAAAAAGATAGGAAATAATATTCGGCTGGTAACAAGGAAAAAAGAAAAACTGGAATCTCCATATGTCCCTAATTATAACCATCGTTCAGTAAACAAGAATATAGAACAAAAGGTTTGGTAATCGAACGGAGACTTCATTTGGCTGCAATTGTTCTATAGCCTTGTTCGTTGCAAATACTGACCGCCGATAGTAGCGAGACGCGTTCTAAAGTAATAACCTTAATATTCCGACTTAGAGATGTAATGACCGGAAGTTTGTTGAAGTGGATTCACGAAACATTTATGTGTTTTCATACAGGCAAAGGAGGGATCGCGTACATGCTCCGACATTGAGATGCCAACAAACATTGCGCTGTTCTACGATTCACAAACGAAAAAAGTAAGTCTGACAGGGAGACGCATCAATTTTTTGCGCCGTAACTTGATTCGTTTGTTTTTCCAAGTACATCCTTGCTGCTCAGAATTCGTATCTTAATTTGTGTTTGCACTTTCGCAAGGCATCGCAAGCCATGCATAGGTATGTATAAGTCTACATATGTCTACACCTCACAACCAGCAGTGCCCGCCGACGTGGAAAATAAAAGGAATGTGAGGGCTAAACATGTCCGCTGCGTAGCTAAGCAATGAACACACGTGAAGGGTTCTAAAAACGAGGGTTAGAATTGCGTATAGATTGTCGTATGTGGTACGGGATTAGGCGCCATAGTGGCGCTGCGGACAATATTTCAGGGTTGGGAAGAAAAACAAATCTTGAGATGAGGTTCAGTTTTATTTTATATACACCAAGCTTCAAGACAGGCATCGTTGACTTGTGAGAGCGTGATCCGAATCGATCGCGTATCTGTCTCGTTTTCCAATTCAAGGGTGTCGATCCCTGAAGTGTTTTGCGGTGTGGCGAGGGGGGGAAGTAATTTGGACGAGACCGATTTAGACATAGGGTGGCACGGAGAAAGTGGCAAGTGCTACATCGTTACTGCTACAGAATTTGTACTTAGGTCTAATACTTACGACCACAGAGATTGCTTCTTCTTCTCTTCTGGCTGCGCGCCGCGTTCAGCAGCATCCCTGTTTCGGGGTCAACAGTGGGCTGTACGCCCCTCTTTGCTTGTCGTCCTTTTACGGGGCATTGCATACATCCGGTCACCTTTACCCTTAACGAGACATTGCTTTCGACGGCCTTCTTAGCTTCTAGCGGATGTGCAGCACCGCAACCTAACATGCGGCGTCCCATGTCTTGAATATTATAATTAATAAAAGTGTTTAATATAGTATACGAGCGGCTGTTTTCTCCTTAACAAATTGGCAATTGTTTCTGAGTGATCACGGCGTTTGTGTTCTTCATTTTGCATTCTTTATAACTGGTATACAAAGAATTGTGACTTAGTCCATTGTGATTATCAAGTGTTTGAGATACTTGCTCCTGATCTGTAAGAAAGAAAGAGCACCGTATTAGCGAAGCTCTGTGCCTTGTCTACAGACTCACGCGTAGTTATGATTGGAAACAGTATTAATTGAAATCGGGGTTCATTTATTGAGCGTACAAGAAAGGGTGCGAAGTGAAAAATACGATCTTAGTCCTGAGAATACGGTCTTTGCAGAACAAATAAAATTCTTGAAACCCACTTGGGCCACTTGTGTGCTCGGTAGCAGAACACTTGCAGGAAATAAAGTAATGCAATGAAAGAATTGTGACCCCAAAAACAGGCTCGTTTAAGCGCGGCGAGATATATAGCGCCATTGAAGCACGAATGTTCTTCTGGCGGTGGTTACTTGAGTCACAAAGAAAACGGTGCGAAATACGGGGACAAAAGAGAAACAAACACCGACAGGACAAGCGCCAACTTACAACTGAATTTTATTTCGCATAAACCCTGCCTTTTTTAAGCAAACACGCCGTAACATCCCAGCAATCACGCATTCGCAAAGTCACGAAGTGAGTGCACGGATGTTCCTGCGTGTTAGCTTAAAAAAGGCAGGTTTTACGCGAAATAAAATTCTGTTGGAAGTTGGCGCTGGTCCTGTCGTGTTTGTTTTCTTATGTCCCCGTATTTCGCGCCGTTTTCTTCGTGAATCATGAACCAACTAGCCCGAACTGGAGTTCTCCTTACATGAGTCGCTTGCGAGTTTTAAAATATCTGTTTGTCTTAAGTTGCCTGTTCTTCTCTGTTTACGGATTCCTCGGGATTCATTCATATATCAAGCAGAATAAAAGGTGTCTACTTAATGACTTTTGAATATTTATCTGTCGACCGGCGTCAATTTACTGTAATTTCCAGTAATATCGAAGACTAAGGAAGAAGAAAACAGGATAAGTGATATTCAACATTGCTTTCTGTATTGCTTTCTGGGAGATCGAAAGATATTTATTTTGGCTCCCGAATGAAAATCGCATTCTCTTTTATTTATTATTATTTATTTAGTACATACTGCAGACCATTTTCAGGGTCCAAGCAGGACAGGCATATATTCTTAAAACTCAAAAGATACAGAACACAATGAAAAGAAATATACATAAAAATGAGGAGACAAATTTTGCAAACTATTACGATGTCATAACATGGTTCCAATCGGATATTGTCCGCGGAAAAAACGAATATTTAAAACAGTCAGGTTTCGCAAAATACGGTGTCAATGAGTGAATGTGATGATGTCGGGTATAACGTGTGGTTAAGGGGGATATGTACTGTGAAGGATCCAAAGCAAACTTATGGTTAAGTAAAGAATAAAGAAACTCAAGGCGATATTTTCCTCTTCGCGTTTCAAGTGTTTCAATATTGTTAGCCGCCATGAAGTCAGTGGGGGAGTCGGTGATTTTAAATTTGGAATAGATAAACCTAACAGCTTTTCTTTGAACCCTTTCTAATTTATATATGTTAAGTTTAGTGAATGGGTCCCAAACAACCGAAGCATACTCAAGCTTTGGCCTGATGTAAGCGTTATACGTTAGCAGTTTTACATGAGAAGGTGAATTTCTTAGTTTATGCCTCAGAAAACAAAGCTTTTTAAATGCAGAGGAGCATATGTTATCTATATGTGAGTTCCAGGAAAGACTGCTTGTGATTGTTACACCTAGATATTTGTAGCTATTAACCTGCTTTAGTGTTGATGATCCGAGTGTATACACGTGGTTAATTGGGTTCTTTTTATGTGTTATTTGCATCGAAACTGTTTTTTCAGAAGCGCTAAAACACCGAGGACGCAGAGGGAATGTCAGAGGGAATGTGTTTTTTCAGTGTTAAGAACCATGGAAAACTCACTGCACCAATCAAGAACATTTCGAAGACACTGGTCAAGTTCGTTTTGATCGTTAGTACACGTAATTTGACGGAAAACGACACAATCATCAGCAAACAAGCGAATATGAGTTCCTTGAGTAACCACATTAACAATATCATTGATGTAAATCTGAAAAAGCAAAGGCCCCAAGACGCTTCCTTGGGGCACCCCAGAGGTGACTGGGAGACAACTGGAGCTGCACCCATCGAAACTTGTGTGTGAAACTTGTGACGATTGGATCAGTGCGCTAAAAAATGCAATATTATATTAGTTCTTGATATAGTCGTCAGGGTTCAGGAAGAAAGTCAGTACGAGTTTTATAAAATGGCAACGCTCTTTATGACAATGTTACTGAAGTTACTGGCAATGTTACTCTGTTGAAATACAAACGAAAACATTCTGTGTGAGTAGTTATGCCTCCAGAATGTTTTGCCTTCATTACGGGAGTAAACGTTAGTCTGTATGCACTAAATTCATTAGTAAGACCAATGTTATCAATTTCAATTCTTTGATATAATGGTTTGCTTTTTAAGACATATAAAGCTTGAAACTATTTAGTTTTCTGCGCTCTCGTGTACAAGCCCGCTGCAACTAACTGAAAGCGAAAAAGTTAAGAACGTATCACATTACAGGAAGAAGCATGTTCAAAATTTGCATATAAGTTAGTATTAGATTCTTTTATCGATTCAGGAAAACAGGTACTTTCAGGGCACTGCTTTAAAATGCAAGCAGTGTTTGACTAAGTTCATGAACTCTGTATGGTATAGGTATAGTATTGGCGTGTCAATATAGCTCGACATTTATAAACAATGGCAGTGACATTACATCATCTCCAATGCAATTTTAACAGCATCACGTTTCAATGATTGTTTACAAATGCAATATTCGGCTACAGTAGAGTAGATTTTGGCATAGTGCGTAGCCCCACCGCTGCAACAAACCGCGCACCAGCAGTTCGCACGAGCTGGATAGTCCCCACACCAATGTCGTGAGCGAAGCTAGCCTGGATCTAGAGCCCCCTAGCCGCCCCAGACTGAAATGCACAGTCGCAGTAGCAGCACGTGATAGCGGTGATAGTAGGCGCTCTAGTAAGAGCCTAGTGTCTGGTACGTGCTCGATTGTAATGCTGCTACATATTCCTCCTGATAAATTTATCCATGACTGGTAATGGGTGCCGCACGGTACATTGGTTATGTGCTATTTTTCCGGTGCTATTTGTACATGTGAAAAACAAACTTCCTGCTCCTCTGCACGAAACCAAGACTTTTACAGTGATTGCTGTAATTATAACTCATATACCGATGCAACGCATGCATGGTATTGGTACTATCATAAATATCGTAGCTTGCAGAAGTCATCCATGCGCCTCCGTTAACTCGATAATCGGTATTTCAAATGGTGCCTTGTTTCCTACGCGTGCGATTTATTTCTGTGGAAACAAGGCAGCCGTCTGCAAACATTTGTTTAGTGCAATATTGGTACTGATATCATTAATATTGCCGCCAGGTGTCCCCGGGCGGCGCCTTGAGGACAAAGAAGAAGTGAGTCGAGCGTGCTTTTTGCAGCTGGGACACTGCTTGATTCCTTGCGGCCTGTGCCTAGCCTTTTGATTCTGCAACCCATTTGTGACAATATTCTGGCATCATGCAATATTACTTCGGCTGCAGTAGACTAGTTTTTTGGCATAGTGCGTAGCCCCACCTTTAATATTCGTTAATATTCCGATATCATTAAGAAAATGGCAGTCAAGGCAAAACCGTCGTGTGCGGTCTTTTTCGTACAAAAATCACATGAGCCGCCGAAGAACTCCACGACGCTTCACTAATGGCTTTCATTGGTGCACATATAGGCCCGGTGCACATATATGTCGATTGCTTTGTTTTTTAGTCGAAATAATTGTGATTCGCCTGGAATAATTTCGCTCTTTCCTCGGGGGTCTTTAAGCATGGCCACTTATGTTGATGTCTCTCCTTCGATTTAAGCGTGTTTTAAGCCGTTAGGCAATGTTAGGTGTTGCTGGAGACAAATAACTATGCACAATGTGGTGCAACTTTCCTGATCAAAACTTAAGGGATGGACGAAAGCGTTTTTTTCTATGAGAAACCAAAATGGCCCGCTTGTATAACTCAGTTGTTGTCTCCAAGTTGGTGACGTAACAAGATATTGGCAACCACATAGCTGATAATGCAGGCGTGAAGGTATATTTTTAAACATTGGAAGACATCGAAAAGAACTTGGGTCTTCCATAATCTGAAGGAAGGGTGTGCGGCGATATACTAGCTTATTAGATCGTCATATATAGCGCAAACCTTATACACATAAATCATCATTCAGAAATTAGTTTGTTTACTATTCTCGTGAGCATCGTCGTATAAGTGTTGAAGAGATCAGCATCAAATCACATTTATACACAGCAATTGCTGACAAGATGTAATGCCTCAGCCCTCACACCTCAAATATTTCCGTTTTATTTCATTAAAAACAAATCCATGTCCCAGAATTCATGCAAATGCGGAAGACTTCTGAGAGAGGCACTAGACAAGAGCAAATAGTTAAGCGTTTTTAGAGATCTCGCGCTGAAAATGTCCCATTAAAATATAACATTTACTATTGCAGCAATTCTTTATAGGCTTGAATCTGCGAAGCTGGATTAGCGAGCCTAGCGAGCCAACCTGGCACCCCAAAGCGCGTGTTGACAAACCACTGATCGCGCTGGTTGTCAGCGTCTTCGGCCTTAACGTTCTTAGGCGACTAGGGCGGTTGACAAAGACGTGACATTTAAAGGTATCATGAATTATCCGCATCGCAAGGGAAAAAAATGCTTGCTTGCAACGAAAAATTTGCACTGTTCAGAAATAGACAGCGCTTTAACGATAAAACAGGGATAGAAGTACGCAGCACACTTCCCGCAGTGTTTCGCCACGAAACAAGCAGAACAGCGACAAGGATATATCAAAGCGAGCGTTAAAAAAAACAATTCGTCTGCGTCAGCATGAAGGAAATACGCGCTGATTGATATCATGACGTGCGCATCGCGAGGGAACAGCAATGCCTGCTTGCGAAAAAATACTGGGGTGTTCAGAAACTAATCGCGCTTGAACAATAAAACAGGGATAGACGTGCGCAGTGCGCTTCTCGAAATGTTTGGATAAGAAACATAGAAAACAGCGAAAAATATCTATGACAGCAGCCCATTTGTGACAATATTCTGGCATCATGCAATATTACTTCGGCTACAGTAGACTAGTTTTTTGGCATAGTGCGTAGCCCCACCTTTAATATTCGTTAATATTCTGATATCATTAAGAAGATGGCAGTCAAGGCAAAACCGTCGTGTGCGGTCTTTTTCGTACAAAAATCACATTAGCCGCCGAAGAACTCCACGACGCTTCACTAATGGCTTTCATTGGTGCACATATAGGCCCGGTGCACATATATGTCGATTGCTTTGGTTTTTAGTCGAAATAATTGTGATTCGCATGGAATAATTTCGCTCTTTCCCCGGGGGTCTTTAAGCATGGCCACTTATGTTGATGTCTCTCCTTCGATTTAAGCGTGTTTTAAGCCGTTAGGCAATGTTAGGTGTTGCTGGAGACAAATAGCTATGCACAATGTGGTGCAGCGATGGCGTAGAGGTAGAACATCCGCCTCGCGTGCAAGAGGACCGGGGTTCAAATCCTGGTGCCGCGCAATTCTCCACCGGGGTTAAAAAAAATCCGCGTGTCGATGGAATTGCATAACCAGGCCTGGAGTGCGGCCTGATCTCGGTGACCAGAACCGACAACGCACTCTCTCACCAGAGCAGGATTTGGCCACCCTGGTGTAGTACTTGGCCACAACCTTCTATGATCAAACCAATTAACCCTCGGCCCTCAGACCCCAGCGGCTGCAGAGCAACTGACCACGGCGGCGGTCAG
Source organism: Amblyomma americanum (assembly GCF_052857255.1). Taxonomy (NCBI): domain Eukaryota; kingdom Metazoa; phylum Arthropoda; class Arachnida; order Ixodida; family Ixodidae; genus Amblyomma; species Amblyomma americanum. The sequence goes on from NC_135507.1 coordinate 44,890,195, forward strand.
ACCTGTGACGCAGCGGAGGGTGCTAAGAATCTCTGGCTCCGGACAGGCCGCCATTGGAATCTGAACCTGGCAACGTTTAACGCTAGAACTTTAGCCAGTGAGGCTAGCCTAGCAGTGCTGTTTGAGGAACTAGCGGGAATTAAATGGGATGTGATAGGGCTTAGCGAAGTTAGGAGGACAGGTGAGGCGTATACAGTTCTAAAGGACGGACACATACTGTGCTATCGCGGGTTAGAGGGTAGACGAGAACTAGGTGTGGGATTTCTCATTAATAAGGATATAGCTGGCAACGTAGAGGAGTTCTACAGTATTACGGAGAGGGTAGCAGCTATAGTAATTAGGCTGAATAGGAGGTACAAGCTGAAAGTGGTGCAGGCCTACGCACCCACATCCAGCCATGATGACCAGACCGTTGAAAGTTTCTATGAGGACGTAGAATCGGCAATGAATGAAGTAAAATCGCAGTACACTGTACTGATGGGCGACTTCAATGCGAAGGTGGGCAAGAAGCAGGCTGACGACCATGCGGTAGGTGACTATGGGATAGGCTCTAGAAATAGCAGGGGAGAGTTATTAGTCGAATTCGCGGATAGAAATAATTTACGGATCATGAATACCTTCTTCCGCAAACGAGAAAACAGGAGGTGGACCTGGAGGAGCCCCAATGGTGAGATTAAAAATGAAATCGACTTCATACTATGCGCTAAACCTGGCATCATTCAGGATGTGGCCGTCCTCTGAAAGGCGCGTTGTAGCGACCACAGAATGATAAGGTCTAGAATTAGCTTAGACTTGAAGAGGGATCGGAAGAAGCTAGTGAAGAAGAAGACCATTAACGAGTTAGCCGTAAGAGGGAAAGCACAGGAGTTTAGGATAGCGCTGCAAAACAGATATTCGGCTTTAACTGAGGAAGATGATCTTGATGTTCATTCAATGCACGATAATCTGACATCAATAATTACGGAGTGCGCAGTAGAAGTAGGCGGTAGGACAGTTCGAAAGGATACCGGGAAGCTATCTCAGGTGACGAAAGATCTGATGAAGAAGCGCCAAAAAGCGAGGGCATCTAACGCTACCGATAGAATAGAACTAACGGAGCTATCAAAGTTCATAAATAAGCGCAAGGTAGCCGACATAAGGAAGTTTAATATGGAGGAAATCGAGCATGCTATAAAGAACGGAGGTAGCCTAAAAACAGTGAAACGGAAACTAGGCATAGGTAAAAACCAGATGTATGCATTAAGAGACAAGCAGGGCAATGTCATTAGCAATATGGATAAGATAGTAAACGTAGCCGAAGAGTTCTACACAGACCTGTACAGTAGCCAATGTAATCAGAGCGTTAATGAGAAAGACAGCAGTGCACAGCAATGCGTCATCCCGCCAGTAACGAAAGATGAAGTAAAGAAAGCCTTAGAAGCAATAAAAAGGGGAAAAGCAGCTGGGGAGGATCAGGTAACAGCAGATCTGTTGAAGGATGGAGGGGACATCGTGCTAGAAAAACTAGCCACCATGTATACGCAATGCCTTATGACCTCGACGGTACCAGAAGCTTGGAAGAATGCAAACATTATCTTTATTCATAAGAAGGGAGACGCCAAGGACTTGAAAAATTACCGGCCGATGAGCTTACTATCCGTTGCCTACAAAGTATTTACTAAGGTAATCGCTAATAGACTGAGGGTAACGTTAGACTTTAATCAACCAAATGACCAGGCAGGCTTTCGTAAAGGATATTCCACAATAGATCATATTCACACTATCAATCAGGTGATAGAGAAATGCGCAGAATATAATCAACCTCTATATATAGCTTTCATTGATTTCGAGAAAGCATTCGACTCAGTGGAAACCTCAGCAGTCATACAGGAATTGCGTAATCAGGGGGTAGAAGAGCCTTATGTCAAAATACTGGAAGATATATATAGCAACTGCACCGCTACTATAGTCCTCCATAAAGTCAGCAATAAAATTCCAATAAGGAAGGGCGTCCGGCAAGGAGACACGATCTCGCCAATGCTGTTCACCGCATGTCTACAGGAGGTATTTCGAGGCCTGAATTGGGAACAGTTGGGAATAAGAATAAATGGAGAATACCTAAATAATCTGCGATTTGCTGATGACATTGCCTTGCTGAGTCACTCAGGAGGTGAACTGCAAATCATGATCAATGAGTTAGACAGGCAGAGCAGATCGATGGGTCTAAAAATTAACATGCAGAAAACCAAGGTAATGTTCAACAGCCTTGCAAGGGAACACCAGTTCACAATCGGCAGCGAGAGCCTAGAAATTGTGACGGAATACGTCTACTTAGGGCAGGTAGTGACAGCTGATCCGGATCATGAGAGGGAGATAACTAGAAGGATAAGAATGGGGTGGAGCGCATATGGCAAATTCTCGCAGATCATGAGTGGCAGTTTACCAATTTCCCTCAAGAGGAAAGTGTACAACAGCATAATCTTACCGGTACTCACCTACGAGGCAGAAACGTGGAGACTAACGAAAAGGCTTCAACTGAAGTTAAGGAAAACGCAGCGAGCCATGGAAACAAAAATGATAGGTGTAACATTAAGAGATCGGAAGCGGGCAGAGTGGGTGAGGGAACAAACACGGGTTAATGACATCCTAGAAGAAATCAAGAGAAAGAAATGGGCTTGGGCAGGGCATGTAATGCGAAGGCAAGATAACCGGTGGTCCTTAAGGGTAACGGAGTGGATTCCAAGAGAAAGTTAGCGGAGCAGGGGGCGGCAGAAGGTTAGGTGGGCGGATGAGATTAAGAAGTTTGCAGGCAAAGGGGGGATGCAGCTGGCAAAGGATAGGGTTAATTGGAGAGACGTGGGAGAGGCCTTTGCCCTGCAGTGGGTGTAGTAGGGCTGATGATGATGATGATGAATGTGGTGCAACGTTCCTGATCAGAATCTTAAAAGGGATGGACGAAAGCGTTTTTCCTAAGAGAAACCAAAATGGCCCGCTTGTATAATTCAGTTGTCTCCAAGTTGGTGATGTAACAAGATATCGGCAACCACACAGCTGATAATGCAGGCGTGAAGGTATATTTCTAAACATTGGAAGACAACGAAAAGAACTTGGGTCTTCCATAATCTGAAGGAAGCGTGTGCGGCGATAGACTAGCTTATTAGATTGTCAAATATAGCGCAAACCTTATACACATAAATCATCATTCAGAAATTAGTTTGTTTACTATTCTCGTGAGCATCATCGTATAAGTGTTGAAGAGATCAGCATCAAATCACATTTATACACAGCAATTGCTGACAAGATGTAATGCCTCAGCCCTCACACCTCAAATATTTCCGTTTTATTTCATTAAAAACAAATCCATGTCCCAGAATTCATGCAAATGCGGAAGACTTCTGAGAGAGGCACTAGACAAGAGCAAATAGTTGAGCGTTTTTAGAGATCTCGCGCTGAAAATGTTCCATTAAAATATAACATTTACTATTGCAGCAATTCTTTATAGGCTTGAATCTGCGAAGCTGGATTAGCGAGCCTAGCGAGCCAGCCTGGCACCCCAAAGCGCGTGTTGACAAACCACTGATCGCGCTGGTTGTCAGCGTCTTCGGCCTTAACGTTCTTAGGCGACGAGGGCGGTTGACAAAGACGTGACATTTAAAGGTATCATGAATTATCCGCATCGCAAGGGAAAAAAATGCTTGCTTGCAACGAAAAATTTGCACTGTTCAGAAATAGACAGCGCTTTAACGATAAAACAGGGATAGAAGTACGCAGCACACTTCCCGCAGTGTTTCGCCACGAAACAAGCAGAACAGCGACAAGGATATATCAAAGCGACCGTTAAAAAAAACAATTCGTCTGCGTCAGCATGAAGGAAATACGCGCTGATTGATATCATGACGTGCGCATCGCGAGGGAACAGCAATGCCTGCTTGCGAAAAAATACTGGGGTGTTCAGAAACTAATCGCGCTTGAACAATAAAACAGGGATAGACGTGCGCAGTGCGCTTCTCGAAATGTTTGGATAAGAAACATAGAAAACAGCGAAGAATATCTATGACAGCAAGAGTTTTAAACATATTCTTGGTCAACCTCAGCACAAAGGAATCCCGCGCTGATCTGTATTGCTATAAGTTCGTTTATGAACGTTTCCGACAACGTGTAGCGAGTTGAAGAAGTTATACAGATAACCACGCTAAATGTTAATTTTAATTTGGGAGCAGTTTACCTGCAATAAAAAGTAAATCTGCGTTCCGGCTAGCAAATTTCTATGAAGCGAAAGGAAACGTTATCAGGAAGGTGACGGAGAGACACCATGGTGAGGTTCAAAAACAGGTTCTAATGCGGGGCTACGCCCTTAAGAAGACAGCTGGGTTTCTGCCCGCTTGTTCTTTCAGTATTTCAGAGCAGCCTTTTGTGCCGTAGGCGCTGCAGGCAGGGCAACTTTTGTTTTAAAAATTGCTTGATCAGCCCACCATCTAAAAAGGGTCTTCCAGGGGATTTGAATCAGAGGATTCTTATGGTTATTTGTGGTGTCATAGCAGATGTCGTAAGAAAATGATTTTTTGTTCGATTTATCAGTTGTCTTGCAATGAGAAATATATATATTGTAAAATTTTAAAAAGTTGCATATGTATATGAGCGTCAATAAAGCGCAGAAAAATAATTTTCTGTCATAAAAACAGATTTAGGAAGAAAAATGATCTCTCTCATCTTTTTCAAGCGAAAATTTCGATATCTGTATTCCGCCGTTGCAAACTCAAACAAGTACTATCACCATCGAATGAAAACTAGGACACGCAGATATTTCAACAAACGAATTGGAATATTCAGGAAGCCTATTCGAGGCTCAAGACGGCGGTAAAACCGAGTTTCACGCTAAAATATCACGTCCGAGTAGTCGACGAGCCTAGTCAAGCTTAGATGAAACGAAAGGTACAAACAATAAAAATTTTTGGGTGAGCGTTGTATTTATTGATTATGGCGTCAAACGTTGTGCATGCTTCCAAGGAATCAAATAAGCGAATAGTAACCGCCGTCAGAATAAAATTGCTCATGCATATTTGCTTCAAAGCCGCTATATATCTTGTCGTGCTTAAATGCGTCAGGTTTTAAGGTCATATTGATTTCAATGAAATAGTTCGTTTCCTTCATGCGTTATTAGCGGTGATAGAATAGTGTAAACAAGTTCTCTGTTCCCGAACGCGCAAGTGGCCCATGCGCGTTTAAGGAATTTTATTTGTCCTACAAAGACCGCATTCTCAGGACTAAGATCGTGTTTTCTACTTCGGATCCCTTCACCTACGCTCAATAACTGAACCCTGATTTCAATTGACGTCGCTTCCTTTGGTAATGACGAATAAGTCGTTAAGGTGAAGAGCTTCTTCAATGTACTGCTATTTGTTTTCTACAGATCTGCTGCAGGTGCCTCAAGTACTCGAAAATCGCAATGGGCAAGCTCATCATTTTTTTTTTCATACCAGAAAACCGCCGGGAACCTGTGACTTCATCCTGACTGCAGAAAGCTCCGAGGCACTCACGGCGCACTTTTCTTAACGTCACACCCCAGCTGTAAAGCATTCCGATGTAAAAACTACCGGAAAGTTCACTCGACGCTTTCTCTCGGTTTCGACGTCACGTGGCGCCAAATCTTTTTCGCTCTTTCCAAGCAAAGTTCGCCTCAGTTGGACAAAATTGAAAGATTCCCGCTTTTAGTTCAGAGTTTCATAAAATATGGAGCTGATGCATTTGCTGGGAGGCGAAAACTGTTCATGCTGACATCTGCTCAAGCCACAGTACCAACAGTGGTGTGCAGGATGTTGAAAACATAACGTGTGAAAGAGATTGGGTGTTGTCTGGGATGACACAGGTCTCCGTTTCATTCCCGCTGGACTTCTTACTTGACGGAATGAAATTTTTGCCTCTGCCCTCTGAAGTTCAACCTTTTACCAGACCACTCATCAATTTTGGCCTTTAAAATCACCCGCAATGCAAAACTAAAAAAAGTCACTGTTCACTGTGACTGAGTCTCGGTGGCTAAGACGAAGCGAGCCAATAAATTGGCGAAAGCCGGCGCTAACCTGCATTAGCAGAAAGCAGTTGTCTGTTCCATTTTAGCGTATTCCAGCTCCAAATTTATCTATCATAAACCTTGTTTAAGATATATGTAAGAATAAGAGTCCTACAGAGAACATAAGAAAGGAAAAACAAACATTCTGAAATTACAATGAATATTAGCACGCGTTGCTCGCTCCAGGAATGATCATGTTAATTATTTCATTGAAATACGATAAAAAGCGTAGTTAGAAATGGTAGCAAGAGACGACAAAGCGCAGATAGATTCTATTATTTTTGTACAATTTTCATCACATATTTCAAACAACTGTAAAGCCTACGAGCAATCCCAGCTAAAGAATTACTTAGGGAAGTCCACAGCCGGGTAATACAGCCGACAACAGAGAAATGAGCGCGAACAGATAAGTGTGGTATTGCACCATGAATTGAATTACCGAACCAGGTAGTGTAGGAAGATTCATTTGCAAAAATTAGTCTGACATTTCTGGCGTAACCATCAACTGCAATGCCGAATGGCCGCTGAACATTAAAGGGCGCTTCGCCCCGCGGGGGGGGGGGAAGGAAAGGTTGGGGGCGTCTTTAGCATGCAGACATTGGTGACTGACGAACCATGGGATCGTGAGCAACCGTTCGGACATCCCCGCAAGGGGGCATGGTGAGCAATGTGAAACCACGGACCCGAGCACCCGCGCCTAGCCGTGAGGGGCATCGCCGTGCCCGGAAAAAGGGAATCCTGCTGGTTGATCCGATGCCAAGCGTTTGGACCTTTAAGGCCCCTCGGCGGAAGCAACACACCACTTTGACCCCAGCTTCCTGTAGAGGGCACCTCCGGCCTGACCCGACCGGGGGATATCGGCAGTCGCGTTTTCCTATCCTCCCCTTCGTCTTTCACTTTCCTACCCCTTTCTCACAACTCTCCTGTCTCCTGCTCACTTCTTCGTTTTTCCTTTTTTCCTGGCGGTGAGGGTCATAACCTTGTGTGGCCAACCACTCTGAGTTGCGTCATATTTGGTTATAGTTAAGGTGTACAGCTGGCGTGGACAGGCCTTCCTTTGCAAGTCCCTGTCCGGTCCCCTACTTGGGCTCTATGGTGGGTGGCTGGCACCATGACCGAAAAAGTTAATTTTTTATGGCTCCCCCACTGTCAACATCTGATCGCTCTCTGAAAAGAGGGCGGAACAGGGCACATTTTTTCTCAAAAAGAAACCTACATTCTCTAAGTTCCATGTCATACATAGTCAACCTGAAGAAAACAAGCTCGCACAATATCCCCAGAATTTATTTTATCGCAATTTGAAATTAAGAACATTGTCCTTGGTATTTATATTGATTTTACTAAAGCATTTGATTGCATACTTCATTCGGTTCGACTTGATAAGCTTGAAATCTACGGTATTCGAGGGCACTGTGGAAGCCTTATAAAATCGTATCTTGATAATCGCTATCAATACGTTGAAATAAACAATAGCCGCTCAAATTTGAAACATATCACCAGCGGCGTTCCTCAGGGTAGTATTCTTGGCCCGTTCCTGTTTATTGTATATATAAATGACTTAGTAAATATCTATGAAGATGCGAAATACGTTATGTACGCAGACGATGCGAGTATATTTTTTTCATCACCTGACATTAGTAGCCACTGAAAATTCTTCATTTATGGTCAAAACAAAACTGTCTACAAATCAATATAAACAAAACAAAAGCAATAATATTTAGGCCCAAATCTAAGCAAATAATCAGTTCCGTCAATCTTGTCTATGACGATGTAAACATAGAAATTGTAGATAGTTTTAAAATACTTGGAGTTATTTTCACACAGAATATGCTTTGGGACATGCACATAGAATCGATATTGGGCAAATTATCTCGTGTAGTTGCCATGATGGTGCGGCTGAGACCACTATTACCTTACAGAATCAAGGTTCTTGTTTATAACACCCTATTTTTCTCTACACTTTATTACTGTCTGCTCGTGTGGGGTACCACATCACGTACGAATCTAGAAAAGATACATATACTTCAGAAAAAGTTTTTGCGAGTACTATTTAACATGCCTTACAATGCCCACACATCAGACTTATTATCAGGAAAGGAAATGGCGTAGTATCTATCTCATACATATCGGCGGACGCCTGAACCGTGCCGTAAGGAATGGGATAAAGGAGGGAGTGAAAAAAGAAAGGAAGAAAGAGGGGCCGTTGTGGAGGGCTCCGGAATAATTTCGACCACCTGTGGATCTTTAACGTGCACTGACATCGCAAAGTACACGGGCGCCCTTTGCGTTTCGCCTCCATCGAAACGCGGTCGGCGCGGTTCGATGGAGAGGAAACGGAAAAGGCGCCCGTGTGCTGTGCGATCTCAGTGCGAATTTAAAATTAACATTTCAATCGGTTTTCACCATATCCACTGTAACACACAGCATTTTGTCGTAAACACCATATTAAAACATAAATATGAATCCACAGCGATCAGCACGAAATTCCTTTGTATTGACGCACATCTAGATTTTTTTTGAAACTCTCGCTGTCATATAGTGTTGTCGCTGTACTGTTTGCTTCGTGGCGAAACACTGCGAGAAGTGTGGTGCGCACTTCTATCCCTGTTTTATTGCTCATGCGCTGTCAATTTTTAACATCGCAATATTTTTGTCGCAAACAAATATTGTTGCTCCCTAGCCACGTGCAGAGATCATGATATCTTTAAATGTCACGCGTTTGTCAACCGATCTGTCGCCAAGGACGTCCATGACGAGGGCCCTGGAAGCCAGTGCGATCACGGGTTGGTCAACACACGCTGTGGGGTGCCAGGCTGACTCGCTTGGCTCTCGAGTCTAGCTTCGAAGATTCGCAGCCGATTATAGAATTGCTGTAATAGCAAAACCTTATATTTTAGTTGAACATTTTCTTCATGAGAGGTCTAGAAATGATAAAATATTTGCTCGTCTCTAGACCATCTCAGAAAGGTGTTCTGAATCTGCACGTCTTATGAGGCATGAAGTTGTGTTTCATTTCTGTAAAGGGCTAAACCTGGAGGTGTGAGCGGTGAGGTGTTACATATTCTCAGCGGTTATAGTGTAAAAATGATTGGGGACTGACGTATTCAACACTAGTGCAACAGCCTTGACAGAATAGTTAAACACGGTATTTTCAGAGTGATGATTTATGTGTAAAAGGTCATGCGAATATTTGATGATATAACAAACAAGTATATTTTCCGCACATCTCCTCTTGTGTAATCGAAGATCAAAGCTCTTCTCGATGTCTTCCTTTCTTTAAAAAAACACCTTCGCACATTTATTTCCAGCTACGTGGTTTCCCGCACCATGATCAATCAGCTCCTTTGAGACATAACACAGAATTGTACAAGCGGGCCATTTTCGTTTTTCTAACAAAAAAAAACACACTTTCGTCCCTCTTTTCTAAGTTTCTGCTCAAGAAACTTGCACCAGATTGTGCAGAACACTTGTTTCCAGAAACAACTAACACAGCCTAATGGCTTGAAACATGCTTAAATCGAACAAGAGACATTTACGTAAGTGGCCATAGTAAGAAACACCTGAGAAAACAGCGAAATCATTCCATGAGAATCTCAATTCTTTCGACTAGCCTGGAAGGTAATCGACAGATATCTCCTCGGAGACTTGGTGATAGTCGTTTTTCCGCGTTTTCTTTTGTTTCACAGTTTGCAACCAGGCGCCCAGCCTGCCATTTCTTCGCTTCGCAGCTCTCGCAGTCCTAAGAGTGCCTTTTTACTTCCACCACTGAACAACATCCGCTAGAAGTGTACCCATGTAAGGCAAAGTAATCAATGAACAAGAGCAAGAAATACCAAAGAATGCCATCAGTGAAGCATCGTGTAGTTATCTGAACGCTTTTGGAAATCTTGTACAAAAAAGACCGCACACGGCGCTTTTCCCTTCACTGGCATCGCCCTAATGTTGTCAGCGTATTAACGATATCAGTACCAATATTGCTCTGAAGAAATGTTTGCGGATGGCTGCCTTGTTTCATACTGAAATGGATTGGGTTATGGTGGTTTAACGTCCCAAAGTGACTGAGGCTATGAGGGACGCCGTAGTGAAGGGCTCCGGAAATTTCGACCACCTGGGGTTTTTTACCGTGTACTGACATCGCACAGTACACATGCCTCTGGAATTTCGCCTCCATCGAAATTCGACCGCGGCGGCCGAGATCAAACCCGCATCTTTCGGGTCAGCAGCCGGGCGCCAAAACCACTGAGCCACTGCGGCAGCCCATACTGAAATGATGCGCACGCTTAACAAAAGATGGAACATTTGAAATATCGCTTAACGCTTTAATTGACGTGCACTGGTGACTGCTGCGAATCACGATATTATGATAGTACCAATACCATACAACTGCTGGAATCGGCATATGAGTTGCAATAACAGCAAGAACTATAACAGTGTTGGTTTCGTGCAGAGGAACTGGAAGTATGCTTTTCCACAAGTGTTAATACCACCGGAAGAAGAACGCATAGCCCATGTACTGTGTGGCTTCCTTTACCATTCGCCGCCGCGGTGGCTGAGTGGTTATGGCGCTCGGCTGCTGGCCCGCATGACGCGGGTTCGATCCCGGCCGCGGCGTTCGAATTTAGATGGAAGCGAAATTTAGAGGCCCGTGTACTGCGCGATGTCAGTGCACGTTAAAGGACCCCAGGTGGTCTAAATTCCCGGAGCCCTTCACTGCGGCGTCTCTCATAGCCCAGACGTTTAGTGAAGCGCCTACCGTCACCGCTGCTACTGCGCATGTGCAGCTTGCTCTGGGGCTTAGAGGTTATATTCCTTTGCTTGCGATGCGTCGTTTGCTTCATACGTTTTAGCGCTAGTCAGACAATGTAAACAAATTCTCAGCTGTCGAGCATGCAAATGGCCAGTGAGGGTTTCAAGAATATTATTTGTGCTACCAAGACCGCATTCTGAGGACTAAGACCGTTTTCTCTACTTCGCACCTTTTCCTTACACTAAATAAATGAACGCTAGTTCCAAACTGACGTCGATACCTTTGGTAAATGCGAATCAGTCGTTAAGGTAAAGGGCTTCCGCAATACGCTACTATCTGTTTTTTAGAGATCTGTAAGCACGTACCTCAAAGACTCGGAAATCACAGTGGGCTAGGTCGTCATTTTGTTTATACCAGTAATAAAGAATGCAAACTGAAGAACACAAACACCGTGATCACTCAGAAACAATTGAAATTTGTTACGGAGAAAACTGATGCTAGTATACTCTATTAAACGCTTTTGTAAATTTTAAGTGTCAAGGCATGGCCTGCCGCATATTAAGTTGCGATGCTGCACATCCGCTAGAAGCTAAGAAGGCTGTCGCAAGCAAAGCCTCGTTTAGGGTGAAGTGGAGGGGATACCTGCAATGGCCAATAAGAGAATGACAAGCAGAGAGGGCCACAAAGCGCATTGCTCAGCCCAAAACAGGAATCCTGGTGAACGCGGCCAGCAGATGGAAAAATTAAAAAGCTACCTCCCTCGTAACGAGTAGACCTAAGTGCGGATTCTGTAGCAGTAGCGATGTAGCAGTTTCTATTTTCTCAGGACTGCCCTATGTTTGTAATTGGTCTCGTTGAAATTTCGTCACGCGGGACCACACCACAAAGCAGTTCAGCAATCGATCCCCTTAAAGTGGAAAACGAGCCAAAGACGCGACCGCTCCTTATCACGCTATCTCGAGTCAGCGCTGCATGTCAGAAAGCTAGCATTCCATAAATGCAAACTCAATCCCGTCTTAGGATGTTTTCTGTTGCCAACACTGAAATATTCTAACAGCTCAATTACGGCGTCTAAACACACACTCAATACCACAACCTATGCGCTGCATTAAACCTCGTTCTTTTGAATGCGTCGCGTGTGTTCATTGTTAAGCCGAAAGCTACGCAGCGGACAGATGCAGCTTTCACCTTTCAGCCTTTTTCACGTGGGCACGTTCCGCTTGCTGCAAGCGGCAGACAAGGCAGAATCACTAACACAAACAGTGCTACGCTTTACGGCCTGCAGCCTGACTTTCACAGTGATTGCAAAAAGCTCCGAGGCACTCACGGCGCACTTTTCTTAATGTCACAGTGGTTGTTACACCCCAGCTGCAAAGCATTCCGAGGAAAAAAATCTACCAGAAAGTTTGCCTGATGTTTTCACTCCGTTTCGACGTCACATGGCACCATGTGTTCTTCGCTCTTTGCAAGCAAAGTTCGCCTCAGTTGGGCAAAGATGAAAGATTCCCGCTTTGACAGTAGAGTGATAAAATATGGAGTTCATGCATTTCCTGGGGAGGCGAAAACACTTCATGCCGACATCTGCTCAAGCCACAGTGCCAGTAGTGGAGTGCAGGGTGTATGAAAACACAATCTGTGAAAGAGATAGGGCGCTGTCTGGGATGCCACATGTCTCCGTTTCATTCCCGCTGTGGTTCTTACTTGACTAAATGAAATTTACGCATCTGCACTCTGAAGCTCGACCTTGTGACAGACCACTCTTCATTTTTCGTGTTTAAAATGACAGAAAATGCAATACTGAAAAAAAACGTTGTGTTCGCGCATGCGAACAGTGTTCTGGCGCATTTTATGCGCATTAGACGAAATGAGTCAAGAAATTGGTGAAAGTCGGCGCTTTCTTGCATTAATAGAAACCAGTGGTTTCATCCATTTTAGCATATTACAGCTCGCAATTTATCTTTGATAAGCCTTGTTTAAGATACATGGCAGAAAGAGAATCGTACTGGGCAGACAGAAAGGGTAAAAACATACATCCTAAACTTACGAAAAAATATTAGCGCGTTTTAGCCATTACAAGAATAACCATGTTAATTATTTCACTGAAATGCGATATTAACTGGTCTTAGGAAGGGTATCAAGAGATGATAAAAGCTCATATAGATTGTTTTTTTTAAAGATATTAGTTCACAAATTTAAAACATTTGTAAAGGTTATAAGCGATACCACCTAAAGAGTTTATCAGGAAAGTCCACAGCAGGGTAATACAGGTGACATGGACAGATAGACTGCAAATATATAAGCGTGGTTTTGCAGCATGGAATGAATTGTCGAATCATGTAGTGCAGGAAGTTTCATTTGAAAAAAATTGCATTTGTCATCGTCCTAAGCAGACGTAAACACTAATTGCAGTGCCTAAAGACCACTGTACATTAAAGGACGTTTCGTGTATGGTGAAACTGCATTTTTCATATGCTTCAGTTTTTCATTTACTTCAGTCTTTAAAAATAGGTTGTGCGCTGGCTCACCCTGGTTTATTCTTCAGCTTCTTGGCTGGTACAGCAGATATGTGCAGAACGCACCCACAATCCATGCCAGTTTTAATGCTTAATGCGCTGATTCATTCAACTCGCTACAAGCTTTCGTGCTGACAGCGCATTCACCGTCCCTCGCTACTTTTAAGGGCCGTAGTTCTCCTTTGTTCACATTAGGCCTTAGAGAAGCGTTTGGCCGCATTTGCCTTCTTTTCGCCTTAGTTGTCGGCTGCAAACAGCTGCTATTGGCAATAACTGCTACTCTTGCTATCGTTTCACCCCTGTGTCTCTGTGGCGGGACATACCTGCGGCACCATTTCCTACAAACAAGTCGATGCACCGGCAAACCGCATGAAAGGTATTGACGAAGATTTTGGCACTAGACAGTGTTCCATATCTGCCTATCAAAGAAACGCTAAAGGCGGTGCGTTGCGCGCATTATTTAGAGCATTACTAAATATAGATGCTCTCTCTGAGCGCTCGGTTATGAGACTTCCACTTTAGGCTTTAGTCCTCAAAACTTTTTGCGCGACATCTACCTGAAGGAACATTTCTAAAAGGGTCGGTTATTCTTTCACAGTCGCGTTTACCTTATACCTTGTTTTTTTCCGTTCGTCTAATTGGTCAAGAGTGAGTGCGATGATTGAATGAGGCCTATTAATTTTAATTATGCATCTAGGATTGTTTATGAGCAGGTGATATTTGGTATTCTTCCATCCACGATGAAAGTAGTTTTCAATCAGAAATGAATTCAACCTTGTTACTTCTGCTTTCAGTAAGGGTGGTTAGAAAACTGGCACAATATGTACAGATAATAAGTAACGTGCTCTATTTCATCACGGTCACGAAATCAAGACTTATTTTGACAATTTTTGTACCTTCAGGACGCTTCCTGCCTAGAGATAACACGCAATATGAAGGAAAAATTTCGCGTGTAGGGAGCATAAGCTAAGCGCACGACAAGAATGTAGCCTACGCTTGCAATTGTGCAAGACGTTTAGAATTTCTGCCCTCATAGTCTTTCAGAAGCCTCAAATGGCCAAGAAGGTAAAATTATCGTCATTTAAGACTCTTCGTAATTTTATATAGGGTACGTAATGAGGCACCAATATCTCACCATAAGCAACACTTCTCCCGTTACAGCACAACGGCCTCTCTAAATTGCCTCCGGTTAGCATCCTGCACCCGCGCTTTTTGTCACCCTGACTGCTAACAGCGCTTCGCTTTAATTGCCTGCCATGCTCTCAGTTTGCCCTGGTGTGCTTATCATTTCATGGCATCCAGCACGTTACGTTAGAGGACGAGCAGTTATGAGATATCTACAGTACATTTAAAATCTATGCTCGCTTCCTTCTCCTGGTTTATTAGCAAATATTTTATAAAACACTTTTGGTAGCCTACTGCCTGTTTCTCTCTTTTTTATAGTAACTTAACCAATACAAGAGGCAGGTCTTCCTATTCCCGTATTTACAATCTTCCGGAAAATGTTCCCGACCCCCACAGTCATAAAAAGAATGGATGTGAGGCATAAATTTATTTGACTATCTCTGCCAGAAACAGTTTTCTACTCTGGGGCATTTTTCTTCTACTTTTAATAAATTCTTTTTCATCTTGTCTTGTCTCTATCATACTAATAAACTGAAAGCAGTTAAGCGTGGTTTTTGCTTCCTTTGCTCTGCGTATTGTCTGCTTGCGTTCACTGGCTGTACGTACCACCTCGCGTATAATAGGTAGTGGTAAATACTCTGAAATTGGCGTAGATAATGTTTTCTTACATCAGAATTTTGCGGATGCCACAATATTATAGAAAAAAATTTATTCCTGCAACACGGGGTGGAAGCGGCAGAAAATTTAGTGATTTTTATACATTAAAATTTCTCGTTGTTAATATTAATAGCAATCCTAGGCGCAGATGAACAAACAGCTCGGAAAATATTTGAGAACGCTAATTCTGAGAATGATGTTCGAAACTCATGACGGAAATTTTCCATTTCACTTCAAACCTTTCTTCCTCGGATAGTGTGCTACGCAGAAGCATGTGCACGTGTTTCCTGCCGCGCCACTACGTCACCGCTTCTAACAAAGGCAAATATAATGCTGACGCTGCTTTTATATGCCTATTGCATTTAAACATTTCATAAGTTAAAGGCAAAAGAAATAATCCGAACTTGACCTTTACATTTTAACTCTAAAAATCATGAATGTGTGCACCAACCGATTATGATCTATTTACCCCAGACTATACTGACGTCAATAGATGAAGCCTAAAGTTTTCTGCTCCCTATAGTAACACTCGCAAATGTCACGACTTCCGTGTGAGGTGCGTCGCACGACTGTACATGCTTAAGGAATTGTCCTTTGTCATACCATATATGACACCCCTCGAGTGTTGCCTTATAAAGAAGCAATGAATGTTACTCGAAATCATAAAAAAATCAGCAACTTTAAAACCACGTGCTTCACGTAGGGGATACCGGTATACGAACGCCATTTATAACGCTATTTCATGCCCGAATAGGAGGAAATCACGCAGTAACTGTCTCACTTCTCGTTGGACGCTTCAACATGCCGTGATGGAAGCGTTCACTCATTCCAAGTGACCGGGACTAGCGGGTTGCGAGCGATAAATTAGTGGTTTTGAGGAACGTAAACAGCACATTATTACGCACGATAACTGTCACAGTTCTTGATGGACACCTGAAAAGCGCGGTCAGGGAAGGACGGGAGCTGAGAGTAGAAGATACCGAATGAAAGTGGTGCCGTGGTGGAGGGCTTTGGAATAATTTCGACCACCTGACGATCTTTCACTTGCACTGACATCGCACAGGACACAGGTGCCTTTTGCTTTGCGTCTCCATCGAAACGCGTCCGCCGCGTCCGGGTTCGTACCCGGGTCCTCCTTGTCAGTAGCCGGGTTTGAATCCGGCTTCAACGGCGGCAGCGTTTTGATAGCCAAGATGGCAATAAATGTAAGACAGGGCATGTTACGCTCTATTGCCAGCAACATGATTTCCAGCGTAACTTTCGCCGTGACTGCAGAGCATTTGAAGGCACCGGCGGATTGCTTTCGTTAAAGGGACGCGGCACGTTTTATTGTACCAAAGTTGCTTAGCAATCTGAGAGAAAAATATGAAACTGTTCGCTTCATGCTCGCCCTCTGGTTGGATGTCACGTCGAGCTTCATATTGCGACGACGATGATGAAGGTTGCAGTTGCGCGGTACGGGGCGCTCGCGCTAAGCCGGCGGCCATTAAATCTTATCTGTGCCATGGTTCATTGCACCTCACTCTTCAGCTGGTCGCCATGTAACATTTGAGGGAGATGCCGGGTAATCATCTGCATCGTGGTCCTGGAGCTTCGGCGTAGTCCGTCAGCCGTGGTCGTCGGCCGTGAGTTCTTGACCTGCGTCGTCCGGCCGTGTCCAAGCTTTTCAGACCTGAAGCGACATCGCCGCTCTCCCCAGCCCCATTTCGAGCCCCGTTCCCAGCCCTGTTCCCCCCCCCCCCCGACCACCTGACACGTTGAACGTAGCGGACGCAATGCCCAGACCTTCGGATCGAACAAGGAAGACAGGTATATGCACAAATAAATATACAATACAATTTCATCATTACAGAGGCATCACGGTGGGAATGATGTTGCATCAAGGTGATTAACCTGTTCTAAGAAAGATTCGACTGTGTTTCAGTTCACAACAGTAGATGGTAGTTTATTCAAGCAATGGATAGCTGAAGGAAACATGGAATATTTGTGACCATTAAATGTTAGTTTATCTCCACATTTTTCACAAACGGGTTTGTATTCTTTCGACAAAGGAATGTTAAGAGTGAGGTGCGTGTGGCCTATACGGAGACGAAATAAAATAAGTTCAATAAAACGCTCTTGGTGGAAACTTGGGTTCCATTCACCAGAGCCATGCTTTACCAAGTGCAATTCGTTGATTACTTGGTTGTTCCAAGCCAACTGGTACTTTTTCCTTAATTGATGGTGTACTAAGTTCATGCACTCCTTAAAGGCTACATTTACGTTTTTTATCTGCTTGATACCGGCTCGAGCAGCACAGAAGTCTGTTCTCTCGTTGCCTTTAATTCCAACATGACTCGGTCACCAGCAGAGTGTTATATATTGTTTTTGAGTTATGGCTGTTGTTTTGTTGTGTATGATGTAACCAAGCAACTGAGTGATTGCATTTCTGGAATGAAGAGCTGTAAGTATGCTTAGCGAGTCTGTGTAATTAATGCTGTTTGTGGGGTTCTCATTGATTATTTTTTTAAACGGCCAAGAAGACTGCGTAACATCGGCAGTGAAGACGGATGCACACTGTGGAAGTTGTACTCTTTCCTCCCATTTCCCTTGTTCTACTGCGCCTCCAACGTACACATTTGTTTTCGAACTATCAGTGTAAAAATCAAAGAAGCTCCTGTATTTTTGCTCGAGTGCTAGAAATTTCTTAATGATATGTTCTTGTGGAGTTCGTTTTTTGTGGAATTGTGTAAGAGTGGCATCACATATTGCAGGAAAATTGTACCATGGAGGGTGTTGATCTCGCCTTTGTGCAACAGAAGGTAAACGTTCCAGTACGTCGAGATCCTCGCACATATGTTCAAATCGCTAGAGTAGAGGCCTGGTGGCTTGCGGTTTATTCTTGAATATTTTTCTGGAAGTACAGTTTGTTACAATTGGAAAGCTGATATGCTTTGGTAAACAACTTACTTTAAGGATACACGAACAAGTCAGAGTGGTGCTTCTAACTTCAAGAGAAGATTCATTTCTTCTACATAGAGGCTGGCTATCTGAGATGGTCTGTATGCGCCGCACGAGAGCGTTAGGACTGAGTTATGAACTGGATTCAATTTTCTTATGTATAACGATCTTGCTGAACCTTAAACAATGCATCCATAATATAAGGATGATCGCACCAAAGATCGATAAATGTGCTGGAGGCATTCTCTATCAGACCCCCAAGGTTTCCTTGACAGCACTTTGAGTATGTTTATAGATTGTGACGCTTCATTTTTCAGCATATTTATGTGCGGTAGGAATGCGAGCTTTTTTGTAGGACGTTATACCGAAAAATTTATCTTCTTGTTTTAACGGTAGTATAAATTCATACAGGTGCAGGGTGGGATCACTCTGCATACCTCTTTTGAGTGAGAAAAGAACAGCTACTGTTTTTTGTGAGGAGAACTTGAACCCATTTATTTGTGCCGAAACTGCAAGTCTGTTTCAAATCAGTTGTATCTGTCGCTCGCAGGTTGATAGGCTGGAGGATGTGCATGCTATTTGAAGGTCATCAACGTACGCATACAAAATACATAAAAGATATAATGGACTGTTTATGGAAAATATATAGTCTTGCCATGAAGTTTTCTCAGCCCACCTACGGATACGCCTGGCTGCGGCTCTCGCTTTTTTGAAATTCAGAAGGTTTTCATATGTTCGGTATCTCCGAAAAATGCCCCAGGCTTTGTTTTGTTTCTTTTTAGCTTCTTGACGTGCCTGTGTATACCAAAGCTTATAATTTTGTCACACCACTCCTCGAGGATTGAGGAATAGACTGCTGTGCGGCAGTGATTATACAAGTTTTGTACATTTCATGCTCTAATCATGTTTGTGCAACAGACCAGCTGTATACATCGCACGCAGAATAGTAAAGACAAAATATTGCCACGAATTGGTGACTGCCATCTGGAGAGCAGAAAGGTAGCGAAAATGGCGTCTAAATAAATCTGTTTATTTGGGCTGACTTGCACCCACAATGGAGTGAATCACTCGGCGGTGGCGTAGCAACAAGCGTGCTCGGCGGTCGTCGAACAGAATCCCCGCCGCTCTCGGCCGCGCTGAATTTAAAGGTGATAGCGAACTTTTCAGACGAAGTGTGTAAAGTTACCACAACATCCTGGAACAACGTATAATCTGCTCTTCCTGGATCCGATAAATCGAGATAAATCTGTTCGCGTCTTGCCTAGCAAACAAAGCGATTAAGCGGCGTGCCGGCAGCTTTGAAGAATGAACAAACACTGCAAAGATTTGCGGCATTACTCCCCTCTCAAACAAGCATCAACCCGATGCTTAAAAACATAAGGTGACTAGAAACAAAGCGGATTGCGCAAAATAAACACCGAATGGTGAAAAACAGCGTCCTTAATTTTTAGCGCGCATAATAGGGTTTCAGACGGACAGTATGGACAACTTGTGATCGTACGTGGCATCGCTGGAATGCAGTCATTGCGTCAGGGATGACTTCATAGTTCAGTTCACCTAGCCGACGAAGAACCTTCTACAGGCCGAAATAGCGGCGCAAAAGCTTTTCACTCAATCCACGGCGGCGAATGGGTGTCCAAATCCAGATTTGGTCCCCTGGCTTGTATTCCGCGTTGCGTCTTCGTGGGTTGTAGCGTCTGGTGTCGGTCCGCTGCTGGTCTTTGATCCATAATCGGGCAAGCCTTCGAGCTTCTGCGTGTTGAAGGCAGGCGGCGATGTCGACGTTCTCGTCTTCGGTAACGTTGGGCTGCATGGCGTCTAGCATAGACATGACTCGGAACACGAATACGCTAGAGATATCCATGATACAAAATATTCCACTCCAGCCTCGTCTTGTTACCAACCATGTACATACGAGCGCACTGAAGGTGAATTCCAACTGCGCAGCGTTTGGGTGCCGCGGTGTTTGCATTTCTTTCCGTCGCCTCTGTGCGGTTTGTTCCACTGGGAGCGTTCATGTTTTGAAAACCATTCGTGAGATGCATCTCAAGCCATGGAAATTTCTGAATTGAAACGGAGCTCCGCCGCGGTGGCTCAGTGGTTAGGGCGCTCGACTACTGATCCGGAGTTCCCGGGATCGAACCCGACCGCGGCGGCTGCGTTTTTATGGACGAAAAACGCTAAGGCGCCCGTGTGCTGTGCGATGTCAGTGCACGTTAAAGGTCCCCAGGTGGTCGAAATTATTCCGGAGCCCTCTACTACGGCACCTCTTCTTCCTTTCTTTTTTCAATCCCTCCTTTATCCCTTCCCTTACGGCGCGGTTCAGGTGTTTAACGATATATGAGACAGATACTGCGCCATTTCCTTTCCCCCAAAACCAATTATTATTAAACGGAGGATCTGTACCCCTATAGTTCTGGTTTAGAACTCCGCGTTTCAGAACATGAAAAAATTTTTGTTCTACTATAAAATATTCTGGGTTTAAATTCTCTCTACGGGAGTCATGTTATTTAGGAAGAATGTGTCGACATCGCAGTTGAACATTTCTCACCTCAGAATACTAGCTGCATTAATTTGTGGTCCAAAGAGACAGCTGTCACACTTTGAATTAGTCGTCCATGGAATCCCTGGATCGATAGGGCTTTTTTTACGATGGACATCGACAAAAAACAGGTTTCATAAAAAATTTAAATCACAACCTTTCAAAACAAGCTTTAAATTTATGTTTAAAGACGTTTTTACACACTTCCCAGCATCCTAAAACGGGCTATGCGTGAGTTTTATAAGAATCTGATAATAATGTCAATGACGCCAAGCGAAACTTGCAAGTGGTTAAGGAGTTCTTGAAAAAAGACTTTCCTCAGATTTAATTCTCAACATTATCAAGTAGTACTAACACAGACACTTATACTCGCGATATTGCTAACACTTTCAGTGCACAGTTTTGTGCACCCAGAAACTTTCGCGATGACATCCCTTTGAATAACATATCACAATGCCCCTATTCCTTTGAGCTCTCTCCTACCACTGACTTCAATTGACTGGTGCAGGCTTAGACTACAAAAAGCCGTCAAAAGTAAAATCAGTTTCCACACTGTGTCACACAATATTGAAGTCTAATTAACAAAATGTTCAAGGCACGTGTGTTTCCTAACAAAAGATAGCTAAACAGTTCTTGTGTTTAGGCTACACACCTTTCAGTAGGAATTCAGTATGTTGAATTATGGCCGCAATTTGGATTGATTCTCTATTAATTTCACAAAGACCATTATCATTCTTGATCATGTACTAAATCCTTACATTGGCCCATGTCACCCGCGCGAGCTCTTTTGTGAGCCACAAAAAGCCCCATGAGTATGGCATTGACAAGCTCAAATTTTATTCAATCTTCCTTTGATGCGAAAGCAGTTCTCCAGTCTTATGAAGCCTTGTCATGTGCTGCCAACTAACCTGAGCTTATCCGAGTTAGTCCGGTAAGCTCGGGTAAGTCCGGAGGAGCATCGCAACAGCTGTACCCAATGGGAGGAGACGTCGCGCCACCTAGGTCACGCAACCTTGTGGGGTCACCACAGCATTCCCTGGCAGGCGGCAGTTAAAACAGTGATTGGTCGGAAGTGGTTGCTGGAGAAGAGTAACATGGGTCGCGCAATCCCTACCGGTGGCTCTGATAGAAACAGCCATCTGCCAGCGCAGTGGCGCATAGCTTAACCACTGCGCCACTTCGCTGGTAGTGGTATCAAGGCTCGCCGCGTTTTGTGAATGATAAGTCGAGACTGACTAAGTCTTCTTATATGGGCATTATCCACGATAGGTATCACGTCATACCCTCAAGGCGACGCTTAAGTGCCCCCTTCAATTAAAGAACGAACACATGCCTCCGCACGTATACCCGTTTAACCGCGTTGGACACCTACCACCATATTTCACCTATTTATCGCGACTCGATACAGTAGGGTAGATTCTTGGGCTTGTTGGTTCATTTCAAGGGTAGAATTCATAGCGCAAAAAAGTCAGGGACACAGAAAGACGACACCACAAGCGCTAACTTCCATCAAAGATTTATTTCGTAAAAGAAGGGTGGTTTTTATAAACTGACTTATCATACAATTACTATCAAACCACAGCTAGCAAAGCATATCAGACAGATATAAGAGGTCCTTTGGCAACAGGGCTACTGAAGGGCTACTCACACAATCATCTTCCAAGCGGAATGGATTTCCTTGTTGGAAATGCATTCCGATGATTGTGTGAGTAGCCCTTCAGTAGCTCTGTTACCAAAGGAGCTCTTATATCTGTCTGATATGCTTTGCTAGCTGCGGTTTGATAGTAATTGTATGATAAGTCAGTTTATAAAAACCACCCTTCTTTTACGAAATAAATCTTCGTTGGAAGTTAGCGCTTGTGGTGTCGTCTTTCTGTGTCCCTGTCTTTTTTGCGCTATGAATTCTACCCTCGATACAGTAGATTAGCCACTAATAAATTATAAATTATTATGCTTCAGTTTCTTCTCTTATCTTTCGCAAATCTTTTAGAGGTTAATATCTGTGCGCCAAATTGCTGTGACTCCTTTTTTTGATGCTATACAACGCTCTGTGTCAACACCCTTCATGTTTACATATCACTACTGGATATCTTGGAGTATTTTTATTGTAAAAGATAAGGTACCTCAATTGCTTCTTATATTGAAGAATACGTTAATTGAAGAATAGAAAAATTTATTGTGATAGCATATTGCGAAGAGCAAACTGAATCAAAAGTAGTTTCGGCGAAGGGGTAAATGATGTCGACTGCCGGGAGGCCAGCCAGCTATTAAAGTCACATGATTACCGCTGGGTTAAAAACAACATTTAAAATAAAGATCCCGACGTTCAAGTCCACTGTACTGATTTCAGAAGAGTTAAATCCGGAATCATTTCCATCAGGGTAGGGTACTTTTGCCATTATAGGCTTTGGCATTCGTGGCATTCCTAATTGGACGTCTACCGGGCACTATACTAGCGAATTGAACCTGCTGTTAGGATTTTAAAGCCCTACTTATTTTTCTTCTGTTGCAGCCCAGTGAGCACTGCTGAGTGTCGAATTTAAAAAGGAGAGATTTTTGGCAGGTAGTTTGTTTTAAAACGTTTCTTGATTTTCGAGTATTTTGCCATAAAAGCTACACAGGGTACACGGTGTTTAAACGAGCGTCAAGGGAAGCACAGCTATACATGATCGCTCTGGCAGCCGTCAAGCATTTGGCTCACTATTTGAGAAGCGTAGTTACAGGACAGTTTGCAAAAACGAGTTCTTGCTTAAGCTGCCTGTCGCACCAAACGAGAATTTATGGTCACTCGCTATGTGCAGTCGGGAAGTGCCGATGAGGACCGCACTGTTCCACCTACGGCACACAGCAGCAAAATTGTATACATCATGAATGAGATTCATGTGGTAAAGTATACATTCGAATTATAGTTCTCTCCGGATGGTGCAGCTGCTGCCCCTGACGGGTAAAATTCCATGCGAGCCAGTGGCGTTGTACATCTGCCAATTATAGTGTGACACCTATAACACCGCCATACACTCCCAATCAAATCGAACAGCGACGGAGTGGGACGTCGTACGACCTCTCTACTCACTCACACCTCCCACTCGTCTCTTCTCGAACCTTGCCTTCGCTTTCCCTCCCCTGCAATGAAAGTGTAACACATGACTTTTTGTCTGTGATTTGCACCCGCCAACCATCGCATCCAGTCCTCTCTCCGTCTTCCCCCTTAAATAAAAATGAAAAGGAGGATTTCGTTCTCTCCAGCATACGGAAAGCACTCTTCGCACATGACAAATGAGCTGACATTTTAGGACGACAGAATGTTAACCCGGCTTAAAATGATTTATTAGCATTACGCTGGCGTAATGAAAAAAACTTTTTTCAAATTCATGGAGGATATAGCAAACGATGATCACCGCATGCAACAAAAAAGAAATATTTAAAGTTAGCCACTGAAAAAAACGGGGAACAGAAGTACCTATATAAAGAAGCTTCTCAACTTGGGGCTGCAGTGTTCGCGCAGATCCACAGCTAGCTGCTATTCTCAAGGAAGAATGCATTCTTTTGGCGTGGCTGTGTTTCTGGCACTTAGTACCACTGTTCTTTCTGCTAAACCTACAAAACAGGAACTCTACGAGGTGAGAAAAATTGTTTTATTTTCATTCCTGATATTTCTAATGAATAGATGCGCACATTCAAAGCTCTTGGTGACAAACTAAACGTACAGTATGCCAATGTCAGCACGCGGATTGGTTTGTAATTCAGAACTCAGACATCAACATGCAAGCCATTGCTTTAGACGCTGATCATTGAGCATAGTTTGCATAACGAATGGCAAAGAGCTAAAAGAACGCGTTTGTGGCGTAAACTTGCGGGACATTCTGTTATGAAGCGCCGACAAGACACAGTCTGGTGGCGTCCATAGGGCGGGTGGCTCCATTTCGCTTGGCTGAAACCAAAACTATGGATGAGATGAAAAATTAGAATTGTCCGAAGGTCAAATCACATAACGCTATTTGATCCTAACTACTTATGAAATTCCACTGCGATAACGTAAATGTCGAGTATCAGTATCGAAAGCAAAAGAAAAACGGTTCGACTTCCTGTTCTTCATGCAATTCAAAAGTATATTTAAAGAAATAGTAGCGCTAAGCATACCAGCTTAGCGCATCGATCAGAGAAGCCTGGTTGAAACTGGCCGCAGAGAGGTATGGTGTGACAGGCCTCTTTTGGCGTTTCACATGTGATTGCCTGGTTGTAGTCTCCGAAGTTCATTTTAGCGTCGCTTAGCTCATGCACATACCGGGCCGTCATCCGCTTCCGGTCATCTGTTAGATCGCATTCCTGGAACTCTTCATAGACTCCTGGCATAGGGAATATTGCTCGGCTAGCGTTGAGATGCACACGTCGTTTATCGCTGCAACGCCCCACTTCGGCTATCTAGTAACGAATTCATGGCAAACTGATTGTTAAGACCGGTAGACCGACCGCTGCAACACGGTTCAGCGGTGCAAACGCAGGGCAAGCGTCCAAATTCACCGGAAAGTATTCCGCTGTCCTACTTCTGCAAATTGATACTGTGGGCCAACCGCTGTGTACTGCTGCCAAGGGTTTGGTCTCTTTCAAGCATCTTACTCTCCGCCTCTTATCTTTCGCACTGAGCATTGCCTCTGCCACGCTCCCTGCTTTCTCGTCCTCCCGTGGGCACAACTCTTCGGAACTGTTAGCGTGATTCTGTTCTTCCGCTGGTGGCAATGCTATGGCAACTAGCGCCGCCAAGTTTTAGGAAAAAAGCTTTACACCCATCCCACTCGGCTGCCGCTCAGTCGTGGACTTGTCACTAAGACTGCTTGATGGAAGATTCCATCGCGAAATGCTTCCCTATCTGGGCTAAAAAATTAAAACAGATTTCACTGTCAAAATTCTTGTGTCGATGAAATTTAGCAGCAGGTTCTGGCATGCCGCTTGATCCCAGCCACCGGGGCCGACTAACGCGCCTTCTCACCAGAACAAGACTTGGTCAGCCTTGTGCTTTAGTTATTCACAACCTTCTATAAAAATACATGGATTAACCACACGTCCTGAGTCCGCAGTGGCTGCGGACCAACTGACAAAACTTGGGTGAACCATGTGACGCAGCGGAAGATGCTGAAAATCGCTGAAGCTACGGAGGCTGTTTTGAAAATTGAAGCTCAGAACATTTAACACTACATGTTTATATATAGAGGTAAGCGTAGCAGTACTGTTTGATTAATTATTGGGTAATAAATGACATGGCGTAAGGCTTACTGAAGAAAAGAGGACAGACTAAGAATATGCAATACCAAAAGACGGGCACATTCTATGCTGTTCACTTTTAGCGTACATACGCTATTTAGGTCCGCGACTCCTCATCAGTGACAATGCAGCTAGGAACAAAGAATTATAGCATTGCCGATTGGGAGGCAATTCATGTACTCTAGCCAGATATGATGTACATGCACACTATAGGCGCCTACACCCAGTCATGATGGCAAATAGCCGAAAGCTTGTTGAAAACGCGGAACCGCTAGTGAGTAAAAAAGAATTACGAAAGGGACTTAAGACTACGTACGTGCTGTGACTGCAAAATCACGCGCGGCGGTTGTTCTGCTGCTGCGATGGCGTTCTATTGTAATGCAGTGGCCAGCGAAGCTGACCAGCTCGCGCAGGCCGAACAGAAGTTGATGAAGACAGCGATACCCAAACTCAGCGCGAGAAACGCAATTTAGTGCGCGGGGTGCTGTGCTGCGCTGATGATGTACTGCTCTTCATTCGTCGCCGAAGACACTTGCACAAGGTTATGGATGAAACAGAGGGGCAAAATGCCGGGCCATAAGCAGGAACCCTATTTGAAGCACAAGCGTCAGCCGGCAGCCTCAAGAACGTAGTCGTCGTCGGCGGCGTCGGCGGTTGATGTTCTTCATTCAAACTGCTCCGGCCGAAAAAGGCAGCTATCGTAGCGACATGATGAAAGGAGAGGGTGAGGGAGTTGCAAAGCATTTTCAGGAGACTGTCGTGAAGGTTGTCGCGGCAGCGACTGCGATATTCTGAAGACGGCGTCACCGGTTCGCTAATGTAGTTGACAGGTGAAATGTGCTCCAAGACACGGTAACGGCCGAGGTGCATTGCTGAAAATTTGGGAGCAGTCAAAACAGACAGCTAGACCAATGAGATAGCGGAAAAATGAAGAGAGGGCCTAGGTTGTCCGGGCTCATGTTTGCAGGGATCTTGATGCTCTGGCGTGAAGGAGTTAGCAAGGTTGCGGCGCTTCTCGAAAGGACGGGTAAAGTCCGAGAGGGAGGTGCATCCTAAGGTGTAGGGGTTGTAAGGGAGGATGGGTTCCGTAACAAAAGAAGGCTCGTGGCCGTATAGAAGGAAGAACGGTGAAAAACAGTTGGTTGCTCGAATTTGCAATATTATATGGCAATTAAGGAACGCTTATACCTGATCCCTATTCGAGCTTTCAGAATGAACGGACATGGCGGTCATGTCCCCAAGGGTCTGGAAGAATCGTTCGGTGAGGCCGTGGCTTTGAGGGTGGTAAGGAGTAGACGTACGGTGAAATCTGAGGCATGCATCCAGGAGCTCGTGAACACCTTCAGATAAAAAGCACGAAAGCGTTCTCTGAGAAGTTCCCGCGGAGAGCCGTGACTCAGGAAGAACTTAAGAAGAATGGGGCATTGCAAGGAGCTGCCGCAGGGAGGGAAGCCGTCTCTGCGTAGCATTTGAGGTGGCTCATGGAGACAATATTCCGGCGATTGCCGGTGGTCGTGAATATAAGTGGACCTATAGGTATTTGCCCACATGGCCGAAAGGGCGAGCTGGGCACGCTAATGCCAGTAACGGGCCGGTCGAGGGACCAGGATTCCACTTTCGCTGCTGACAGGCTCTGAAGGAGTGAACATGGTGGCGAACAAAGTTGTAAATGCCGCAGTAATAGCACCGCTGGCGGAGTCGCTCATATGTTTTTAGCAAACGAGCGAAAGCAGTGCGAGGGCCGGCATGGTGATGAGGGCAGATCTCACACCGTTGATGTCTTGGAATTAACAACAGCCACTTCCTGCCGTCCAGACCATAGTTGCGGTGGCAGAGGCGGGCGTGCCTGATTGTAAAGTGTGGAGCCTGGCGACGAGGCTCGAGAGAGGCAAACTGTGTAGAGGCCGCATGTAAGCGTCGTGGACAGAAGAGATACTGAATCCTGGTGTTGTTCAAAGTGAATGTTCATGGTTGTGAGCGCTGCAAGCAGCGAGACAGATATTGCTGAAGAGACCGTAGGAAAGGGCAGTGGCGAGAGTGACAAGGCATTATCGTTTAAGTGCCTGCGGCCTGTCCTGGACAGGACGCTAATGCCCCAATTTCGGCGATGAAAGGGCCATCGGCCAACTTGGTGCGAAAAATGTTTGAGTGGGGCCAATAGCAGAGGGTATGGTGATCAGTAACCACGTTAAAGAAGCGGTCTTATAAGTATTGATGGAATGTGATCAAAGTCTGCACTATAGCAAGACACTCTTTTCCCGTCACGGTGTAGTTAATCCAAGCTTCGGTAACTGTACGGCTGCCATGCGCAACTACTTGTTCAGAAAAGCCGATCTTGCGCTGAGGAAGGACAGTACCAAGACCGATTCCGCTGGCGTTGGTGGGCTCCTCAGTACAGTTCAGAGATATTAGCGATGAAGGATAGGCGGTGAAGTTGAGAGAAGTTAGAGCGTAGCATAGGCGTCGTCGCAGTACGAGTCCCAAGAACATAGCTCGCCGGAAACTTTAAGGAGTTTGGTGAGTGCCCGACGTTAGAGGCGAAATTGCGGGGAAAGCGGCGGCAGTATGAATATATACTCCCAGAGCTGTTCAGCTGTTTTCTGTAATCGGTTTAACGAACTAGGGAAGTCAGCCGTAGCACGTAGTTTGTCACGATCCGACAGGAGGGCGCCGTCTTTTGAGACAAGGTGGCCGAGCATCGGCAGCTTGCGGCTGCCAAATCGACGTCTTTTGAGGTGAGGTTCAAAAAACAGTTGTGAAGCAGCTCAATATCTGGTTCAATCGTTTCAGGAGCGTAGGTAAACATTTCTAAAACACGATATCATCATCTAATTATCATGCAAAAAAGTTGCTCTTGAGGCCGTGCGAGATGTTAACCATCCTTTGCTCAAACGAGGCGGAAGCGTTGCAAAGGTCGACATCCATCACGGCGAACTCATAGAGAGCATAGGGTGGTCGGGCACAGCTATCAGGACTTGCCAATAGCAGGAGCGCAGTTTCGCCGTCTTTCATCGGCGCATGATCTTCGTTCCATAGAATTCACAATATGCGCGCATCCTGGCGGCCTGAAAGCTCTGCAGGAGCTGGAAAGAAAGACCTTTAGTGACGTCAGTGTAGAAGTGAAGAGTGACTTGATAAAAGTAGTAAGCACACAGTCCATCAAGCAGTTAGGGGCTAGACGGAAAGTTGATAAGTTGAATCTTACGCTGTAGAAGAGATAATCCACTTCAGTATAGTATGACTACATTAGTTTCGAAGCATTCAAAGGTAAATTAAAAACTAAAATTGCGCAATGTTCTGTAGAACTACGAGAGGATGCATTGACAGGATGCTGACAAGCTCGGTCTGAAGATGAACGGTTTAACAAACTCTAATGCATGAAAGCCGCTAACCCTATCGACAACGTCAAACTGGAAGAGCTATCAAATTTGATCAATAAACGTATGGTAACCGCCTTATGAAACTATACTGAGAAGACAGTCAAATTTGGGCAAAAGAACTAAAGTAGTGTAAATACGGTCAAGAGAAAACTATGCATACACCCGCAAAAACAACGAGGTCGATAACGAAGAGTGGGTGGGGGTGGGGGGAGCTGGAGAAAAACTGCACATCCTACTGGTTCCATCAGAGGAAACTAAGAAGCCTTAGCAACAGTTGCAAAGATGGAAATCAGGTGCTGAGGAATTGGCAACTAGGGATGTGTTGAAGGATAGTGGAGAGATCGGCATAGAAATTCCGCCCCCCAATAATTACTCACGATACCTCACTGGTTCGATTCTACAGGGTTCTGGCATACTACTACCACGGTCTTCATCTATTGAAAAGGGAGTGTCAAGGACATGAACATTCCTGACCGGTCAGCTTGTTATTAGATGCCTTCAAAGTATTTGGGAAGGTTATCGCGAATATAATTAAATAAACAATGAACTGCTATCAGCCAAATCCTCAGGCTGGATTTCGTAAATGCTTCTGTGTGAAAAAACACATTCGCAGTGCTAACCAGGTGATAGAGATAAGCGTGGAATATTAACATCCAATCTATAAATCCTTCGTAGATAACGAGAAAGCATTTGACTCAATCAAAATCTACACAACCATGCCAGCATGCTGCAGGGTAGTGTGCTTGGGTTATTTGTGTTTCTAATATATTTTACCGACACTGTCAGTCTGATAGCTGACTCATTTCAAATCAGGCTCTTTGCTGACGACTGCCTTCAGATGCATCAAATTAAGAGCCATAATTTATAAATAATTCTAAACTCGAGCCCTCATAACACTCATGAAGGGTGCAGTGGGTTGCATGCTACACTCAACCCATAGAGGAGAATCTACATGAAATTAGAAAGCACTTGAATTACTCGTTCATTTCAGTACAGGCTTCCGTGACATCCTCTGAGTGAAGCCAGAGAATACAAATTCCTTTAAATCATTTCGATAATGTAATAACTGAAACAGGTTTTTAACGTATGTTCACCTTGCTTTCAAATGCCTTCTAACATAATGCATTAACACAAGCAAGCTTTGCCTATGTAAAGCTCTTAGCGTTATCAGCAATAATAATATTCAGGTTGGAATATGCAATAAACGTTTGGGATTCCTGCACAAGCATTAAGATTAACTGACTAAATCAGCAAGAAATAGCTCCTTGAGATATGCTTCTCGATGTCTCACCATACACTAACACACTGATGTTATCAAGCAACACACTATTTAACATTCAAAATACCACGAAATATTCTCTCAAACCTCTGTTCATGTTGAAGTATTAAAATTGTTAATGCAGCCCTCTACTTACCTGAATCTCGTTATTGCCCGTCTGTCAGGGCATCATCACTAACAAGTAACTGCTTACGACTGTAGAATAAACGCTTTAAATATTCGCATTTTTCTCGTAGAACAGCACAACAGAACCACAGAACCGACTGCCGCCTCACTTAGCAAGAAAGCCTAACTAGATAGGGTTAACTGAATCTTGGCTACCAGAGACTAACCTGCTATGACGCAGCCCCTCTTGGGGATAGTTTGGGATGATTGTTAATGGAGAATACTATAGTAATCTGCGATTCGCGGACGACCTTGCCTTGCCAAGTCACTCAGGCAATGTAATGCAAAACATGATTTTTGGCCTAGACATAAAGATGAGAACGGCGGGTCTAAATGTAACCATGCTGGAATTTAAGCTCATATTCAGCAATCTCGAAAGGCACCTGCAGCTCACGATAGGCGTCGATTCTCCGGTAAGAAATTATATCCACTTAGGTCACGTAGCGACCTCGTATCCTGACCACGAGAGTGAAAGAACTAGGAGAACAGGAATGCGGTTGAGGGCATTTCACAAGTACTAATCAATTAGGAGCTTCTCTTAAGCAGTATCACAAAAGAGAGAAGTTTATATAACAAGTGGCTCTTATTGGTAGTCACTTTCGGAGAATAAACATGGAGGGTAATGGAAAGGGTGGCTTGCCGTGAAGATCTGATCACAGAGGCGAGAAACCTAGGTCTATACGATAAATACATAATAGTTAGAATAGCGTACAGGAGAGGAGACCAATCAACAGACACTAGGAACGCTTTTATTGCTTGTTTCATTTTTTTTCAGTTCTTCGTGTGCTCTTAAGTCGGAATATTAGCAAACAAGCTCAGGTCGCGTCACTTGGGTAAACACGCTGTAGGTGCCGGGCAGCATGCTTAACGTGAGGTTTTGGTCTTTCCCTATTGTATTATTTTGAGCTAAACTTTTGAAGATAGGGCACCTGAGGTGTCAGAAATGCAAAGGAAAATACTGAACCCCAACTGGAGTGCTCTTCTTAGTAAAGTGCATATCTTCGCGGAGATGTTTTTTTTTTAAATTTTATTTGTATGCCTTTGAGCGTGAGTCATCCCTAGGTTGTTTGCAGCGTTCTTCTGCTTTCGAGAAAGTAATGATGTCGTGTGTGATCTGTGTTAGATAAGGCCGCCAGCTGCTCCAACGCGTTAAATCACTGGGCCTTCTTCTTAAGTGCCACACATTGCCTTACACATATGGTTTTCTTCTCCTGTGACTTAATTTGACAAAGATTTGCATTCCTTTCTTTCTCAGGCTTTAAACACGGAAGAAAAAATTTGGACTGTTTTTCGAAGTTACGTGCTGAGCGGACCAAATGGAGAACACACTTGCGTTTACGCTAAAAAACTAGAGCTCAAAGAAAATAATTACAGATTTGAGCAAGGTTTTAAAAATGGGCCTCAATGGTGAGTGTTCTTATAAATTTAACCCAGAGTAAACCTTGGTGTATACACTATCATGAAACACTTTTGTATATGAGAACACGGCGATATTCGCCTGTGTGCTTCGTAGGGAAATGAGGTATTTGAATTTTTCGTAGATTCATGCAAAGCATGAGGAATTTAGTACTATTTCTACACTAGCAAGCTACATGTACCGCATCTTGACATGGCTGACAACTCCGGGCACCGTAACAATTTCGCCAGTTTTTCAAGGGGTCGTTACTGGCTGACAACAGTACCCATGAGCAAGGTCCTTAAAGGGGTGTTCAGCTAAACGTTATGAAACCATATTTTAAAGGGCAGCTTTTGAAAGGCACCGAGTGCAGCAGAGGATAATATATGGCGAAAATGAGAGACCGCGAGGAGGAAATCATAGGAGGAGTGTACGGCCGTAGAGTGAACCAGGGCAGGTTTTGAGGAGCGCGCGCTCCCGTCTAGAACTGCCGCGCGTGAAGGCAGGTTGGACGGCTACGACTCACGACACGTTAGCATCGCGCACCGTCAGGCCTCTTCGATTTGGCTGTACTCGCTGCACTAGTTCTGTGTAGTTCCGCAGTGGTTCCGCGAGCGTAGAGTGTAAGTTAAATTACAGCTTGCCACTAGCTTCTTCGAAAACGAATAGCCGAGTGCAGGCCAAGTCGCCTGCTAGCCTGCAAAAAACAGCCAGCTGTTTGCTGTCGGCGTCACGGCCGCCAGCATATCGAACCATGCCAAGAATTTTCAAGCTACATATCCCTTAAGATGGCCAAGAGCCAGCCCCAGGATAACGTCGTTTTACTCAAAAAAAAGGCCTTGCGTGTACATGCACAGATGTTTTACTAATATGGGCTGACAAATGCTGCTCATGGCACTCGATATAGCCTCTTAGGTTTACAATTATGGCGTCATGAAGTTACCCACCTCCTCTCTTCAAGAGGGAGCAGTCATCATTTCATTTAAACTACGGTTAGATCTTTTCTGAACTACACATGGGGGCCGATGTATTGCTGCACTGCAGCTGTACTTCCAATTCCAAGAGCGCAAGACAGCCAAGAACTAGTGCTGCACTAATCTGGCACTCTTTCAGAACGAAGAACGAAGTGCAGCAGGCATGCGCTGCACTGGCAAAACGAAGGTGAAAGTGCTGCACTCCTTCAACTGGTGCAGAAAGTGCAGCCAAATCGAAGAAAACTCTGCTCGGGAATGACGACCACTGTAAGGTTTCGTCGCTCCTCAGAGATGGCATCAGAGTAGTGCAAAGCGTTAACGCACTGGCTTTTCGCCTGAGGCAAGGCTCATCGTCGGCGGAACGCGTCTGCGCTGCCCTAGTCGAAACCCAGACCCACCTCCATTCGTCTTTGAGTCTT
Organism: Amblyomma americanum; assembly: GCF_052857255.1. Lineage (NCBI taxonomy): Eukaryota > Metazoa > Arthropoda > Arachnida > Ixodida > Ixodidae > Amblyomma > Amblyomma americanum. The sequence goes on from NC_135507.1 coordinate 44,923,637, forward strand.
GCGTATGGGCTCCCCTACGGCTCAAATGCCGCAGCAGCTTAGCTCATAAATCGTACTACTGAGAAGTGATATCGTAAGGTAAATTTTTTTTTGCCCACAAAAGGGAGAGTTGCCGCCAAGGTGCACATACGACCGCAATGTTGCACAACGCATGTCAAATATTTTTATACAATTTTTTATAAATCAGTGAAAGCTCGCCGTGAAGTTCATGCATTTCGATGCTCCAAACAAAAGCAGTTGAGCTCCAAACCAAGTTCGCGTCACAAAACATTAAATAAACCGTTAATATCCAAAGCCGCCATAGAGAAAAATTCAGCGAAGCTTAGTGTGCACTTGCACCTCCTTACGTAGAGATATTCCAGCCACAATTCTAATACGTAAATTTTCAGTCATCATGTCAGAAAAGATGTCATACTCAAAAGAAGGAATACAACCAAATTTTTTCGGGAAAGAAATTTTGGGATGTGCCAACTGCCAAATTTCGAGCAGGGTCACCCGCGAGATTTCGAGAGTGGGTAATGTGCTGAATTTTAGGCTCGGCAAGCAGCGAAACTTTGGGGGTGGGCTAAGTGGTAAGTTTTGAGGGCGGACCAAGTGCAAAAGTTTTGGGATCTAATAATGCCAAGTTTTCGAGGTGGACGACCTACCAAGATGTAGGGGTGAGCCAAGTGCCAACTTTTCCAAGTGAAATAAAATTGCAACTTTTTTAGCTAGGCCAAACTTTGTCGGTCGTTTGCAATTTCTAAACTGGCGATGATCTGCCAACTTCCAAATTTCCCTCGTTAAGCTATTTCGCAGATGAGGGAAGAGATACTACAGGCTCGTTTGACAAACATATGAAGGAAGCCAATATTTTCACGTTGGTTTTGGAGGCTGTTGAGCAGAAGAACCCGCGAGGTAGCTAGGTATATGCCTATCTTGATAAAAATTAATTCACGAAATTATTGTGCTGCAGGCAACAAGAAACTCTACATGGAACGCTTTCCCAGAAGGACGGTGATGCAGTACTGACCGTCAGGTATACCCCAGGTAAGTGGAAAAAAATTGTGCCCTTCCTTTACATCGGTCGCTCCTAAAGTGAGGTTCTCCCTTGTCCGTGTTGAGTGCCAGTCGAGAGCCCAGAGCGCGCCCAGTTTTGTTACCATAAAGCGCAAATAGCCACTGTGTCGTTCTAACTCAGCAGTTATACAGTGGAGCGTGGGTTCGATCAATCTTTGAAAATATCTAAAATTCCAGTGATAAATTCATCGCTCATTTGCAAGGAAGGCGCGGCCTTTAGCACGCCTGCGCTGTACCATCCGTAGCAGTTATAATAAAGACGATATTGCGGCGGTGTGGCACATTAGCCTCATTGCTGAAGGGAGATTAATAGAGCCAGTTAGGAAAGTCACGCTCTTAACAATGCATCTATGCGGGAGAACAGAGTCAAAATTGTGACCCTGTCGAACTGAGCATGAAACCTCCCGGGGTAGTACCGGTGCATGTGCTATCCGACAGGATACTGCATTCCTTGCAAACCACATTTCTTACACTGTGAAGCACCTGCTTTAACTATCCTCAAAAACAAAGAAAATCAGCGCATACTCCTAAGTGTCCAATCAAATGAAGCAATTGAAAACGCATAAAATGCACCCCTAGCACTTACCTCCACATTGCGTATTCGCTGTTATTTTTGTTTTGCTTAAGTATGAAGCGTTTAGCTGAGGCCATCACAAGCACTTCCAAGTTTAAAATCTAAGGAAACGTTAACCTGCAGCGAATATGTCCCCTGAAGTAAGGTGCACTGCTTGTTCTATAGCTCTGGGAGTGCTGCTGTGGCCCCTGTCTTCAATGACTGGCCAAAAATGAGTACAGTTCTCAGTTCAAATATCTGCGGTTCTAGAACGTCAAAGCTATTTTTTTCTGAATTTCTCTTACGTGGTAAAAGATTTAAAGGTGCGTACTTCGGTATATTTGGGCTCCTTATGTACCTCATGCTGCCAACTTGGGCCTGTAAGGTTTTTTCGGCGTTTAGGTCCTTTTCATTTTTAATTCGCTTGAAGCCTGGTAAAGCGTTGCTGGTCCGGTCTCTGTCTTTCATTTATGTTTATTTTTGTATTTTTTATGAGAGGACCAATAAAAGGGTAAGTGGCCAGAAATGCACTGCGGTGGGGACTTGCGGCGTTGGCAGTCAAGGCATGAGTGAATGTACTTGCGTAAAAAGCTGTACATTCCACGCCAATGTAACCAATAAATCAATCAATCAATCAATACTTTATTCAACATCATCAGGATGTTGGGTGCGCCGGCAAAAAGCCAGTGATGAGGCTTGACGAGGCCGACGCACCCTACAGAGGCAGTTTGGTAGTGACACACATAAACAACAAAAGAAAGAAAGAAACCAAGTTGATACAGAGAAGATCATGGATTAACATTCGAACATTCAGGGCATGAGGTAGTACAGTTATCAATCAGTTGTTCCTCAACTCTGATTCATCATTTAATAAATGTGGGAGAGTGAAGCGCAACATTTGACAGCCATAATTTGTGCGCGTCCTAGGTAACAACCATTTCAAACTTGTTCTAGTTGAATACATAGAATGTTTACACTGTAATCTTGACAGCTGTAACATAAAACAGTTGTTTTTAAAGACGCTTGCCCTGTATCGTTTGCGGAGTAATGTTTTGTATAACTGAGGAAGTGGGATGATGCCTAGTTCTTCACAAATTGGTGCAGAATGTTCGAGTCGAGGAGCGTTCACAATATTTCTAACAGCTTTCTTTTGTAAACGATGCAAGCGGTTGATGTTAGTGAAAGATGTGGTACCCCAGACCAGTAAACAGTAATCAACAACAGATGAAAAAAGTGCGTTATACAGCATTTGCTTTATATGCTTTGGCATAAAATATCGCAGTCGACATAAAATGCCAACGGCCTTAGACAGTTTGTTAGCCACAAGGTCAACGTGATCGTTCCAAGTCAAATTTTCATTAAAAAGAACACCAAGACTTTTGACAGTTGGAACTAACTGAATGGATGATGATCCCATCCTAAGAAAAAGTGGTGGCAATAAAGTCAGTTTATTGCGAGGTCTAAAAAGCACTGCTTTTGTTTTTTCAGTGTTTATGTTTAAGGAGTTAATTTTGGACCATTCATGTAGAGAGTGTAAGCAATCTGCTGCTTGTTGCTCAAGATCTACCAAGTTTGCGGCTCTGAAAAATAAGGAAGTGTCGTCTGCGTAAATGACATAACTTGGATGATTGCTTATGCAGACGACGTCATTGATGTAAAGGAGGAAAAGCAGGGGCCCCAGTATACTACCTTGTGGAACGCCTGAAAAGATATGCAAGGCGTCTGATAAACAGTTGTTTATTATCACCTGTTGCACACGAAAGCCTAGATAAGATTGAATTATTTGAAGAAACTTGCCGCGGAAACCATAGTGCTCGAGCTTAGCTAACATTATTTTATGATTGATGCGATCGAAAGCTTTAGAAAAATCGACGAAAATTCCTAGCGTAAGTAGTTTCAGCTCAAATGATTCTAAAATAAGTTCTTTTTGGATTAAGAGCGCGGTTTCAGTAGAAAAAGTTTTTCGAAAGCCATGCTGGCTGGGATTAATAATGTTATGTTTGCTGCAAAAACCGTTTATTCGTTTAAACAGTATCTTTTCTAAACACTTTGAGAAAACAGGTAGAATAGAAATAGGTCGATAGTTTGACAGATGATGTTTGTCTCCACCTTTATGAATAACCGCAACTTTCGCAATCTGCATTCTTTTGGGGAACACTGCTTGCTGTATGCAGCAGTTAAAAATATATTCCAGGACTGGACTAACGATATCGGCTACATGTTTGACTGGTAACATTTTCAGGCCGTCAATATCCTGTGCCTTACTGTTGGGCAAGGCCAGGAGATCATTTCTGATTTCATTCGCGTCAGTAGGTGACAGGAATGCACTAGAAACAACCCTATCGTCCAGGCATTGCACACTCATTAAATTCCCATTCTGAGCTGCTTGAGACACAAAGTAATTGTTGAAAGTGTCTGCTAACTCCTTTCCGTTCACAAGTTCACCGGTTCCGAAGCCGAGTGTAGGTTTTCAAAACATCAGCATGAGCAGTCTGGCGGTCGGCATAGAATAAGGCGCAGATTTCTCGTCGTAGGCGGTGAGAATTTGTGAGGAGCCATTCTCGACCGTTTGGCAGGTAATTAGGACGGCAGAAGACACCGTCATGCAGAGAGATTGACAGGCTTGACGCTGAAGGGAGCGAAAGGTGGCCGCCGTAGGGCGCCCAGACAAAGGGTCCTTACACTGTTCCACAAGCATGTTGGGTGGGCGCAACCAGGGCAGCAGGGAGTCAATGCTGGAGATGGTCGCAACGTCGTAAGGAAGCGGAGACCGGGAGAGGGCGTCAGCGTCAGCGTGCTTGCGGCCAGAGCGGTAGACGACTCTAATGTCGTACTCCCGAAAGAGCATAGTCCAACGGCCAAGGTGACACGATGGATCCTTCAACGACGACAGCGAGCACAAGGCATGATGATCGGTGACTACATCGAATGGGTGACCGTAGACGTAGGGTCGAAATTTGGTTATCGCGCACAGAATGGCCAAGCATTCTTTATCTGTGACGAAGTAATTAATCTCGGTCTTGGACGCCGTGCGGCTTACATAGGCGACAAGGTATTATTGAAATCCACGTATTTGCTTGGTGAGCACAGTACCAATGCCCACGCCACTAGCATCAGTGTGTATCTCTGTCGCGGCGTTAGGGTCGTAATGACGAAGGATGGAGGTGAAGGAGCCGACGTAAGCGAACAAAAGCTTCATCGCACTAAGAGGACTATGAAGTCAAAAAGCTCTGGGCTTGAAGCCGCGTAAAGGGCGCAACGATGGTAGCGAAATTTCGTATGAAGCGCCGAAAGTATAAACTGAGGCCAATGAAACTCCGCAGTTCTTTATGAGTAGACGGCTTTGGAAAGTAGGCAACCGCGCGAAGCTTTGCCGAATCCGAAAGGGTGCACGCTTTCGATACGACATCGCCGAGTATGGTCAGTTTGCAAGCTCCGAAGTGGTATTTCATGAAATTTAATAGCAGGCCCGCGGCGGTGAGGCAGGTCAACACTTGGCTTTGGCGAGTCATATGTGTGGAGAAGTCTGCCGAGAAAACGACGATGTCGTCGAGGTAGCAAAGAGACGTCTTCCAGAGAAAGCTACGCAAAATGTTATCCAACATGCGCTCAAATATTTCGGGGGCATTGCAAAGGCCAAATGGCACGACGCTAAATTCGTATAATCCGTCGGGCGTGAAGAAAGCAGTTTTTTTCACAGCCGGATTCAGCCACCGAGATTTGCCAATATCCAGGACGCAGTTCCAGTGACGAAAGGAATTCCGCACCTTGCCGGCAGTCGAGGGCGTTATCTATGCGCGGCAGAGGATAGACATATTTCCGTATTTATTTGTTCACACGGCGGTAATCCACACAAAATCTTAATGAGCCATATTTCTTGCGATCCAGCACGGGGATGACCAAGAGCTGTGCGACGGCTTCATAATGCCGCGCTCCAGCATGTCGTCCATTTGCTCGGTGATGACTCGACGTTCTGTTGCTGACACGCGATATGGGCGCTTTCGCAGATGTAGATGGGAGCCAGTATCGATGGTATGGTGTACATCTGAACAACGCCAGAGGGGAGACTGGCACGCGTCAAACGGTGGCCGAAATTTGTGTAACAGGTGGAACAGCTGGTCACAGTACGTAGATAGGTGGCGCTATACAGGATATCAGACGGCGGTTGGGGTGACAGGGGAACAGGAGTAAGAGAGTGCAGCAATGGAGCAAGAACAGTCTCGCGTCCGTCGACGACTTGCAGGAGTTCAGCCGGTTCGACGCGCCCAAGGCATTCACCATGGATCAGGGTCACTGGAGATGGCAGGGGGTTGCTGACTAGCATGGCTGCCATTCCGGAGGTCACCGTGAGGACAGCGAAGGGAAGCTTCATATTTTTGCGGCAAAGGACTAACTCAGAGGGAGTAAAGAGTACAGGTACGGCGAGTTGGTCGTGTAGTGAGGCGCACGAGAGAAACAAGGACGGAGGTGTTTGCAGAGAGGTCGACATCGTGAGACAGGGGTACTTTGGCCGGATACTAAGGAAACGGTTCGGCCGGGGAGGCGTTGGGCAGGGCAGAGAAGGTTCTCGGCGCGGGCGCAATCGACGACGTCACGGTAGTAAGAGGTGAGGATCAGGAATGGAATTATGTACAAGACGTCTTGAATAACGACTCGTGGTGTGGCTGTTGCGATCGGCTCGATCTGTTTGGCGGTAGCGGTGCAAAGAGAGACTCCAGAAAACGGCGTGGTAACTTGCTCCAGTTTTCGGCAAAATTTCCAGTCCATAATTGAGACAGCAGCACCGGTGTCCACGAGAGCACACCTTACAACACCTTCGACAAAGACATCAATAACGTTTGTTGGTGAGATCAGAGGCCTTGGAGAATTCCAGTGGGCGCAGCTCTTGCTTCGGGAACTGCGCTCATTAGTTGTCCTCAGTGGAAGGGCCGGTGCGACGGCGCATAGGGGATATGGATTGGCGCCACGGAGAAGAGGAGCGGCGAGAGGTGGCAGACTGGCGGTCAGTGGAGAACGCCGAAGGGAAGGGGTCCGCTTGTACTTGGTGTGGCTGCGTGTAAGACCCATACGCAGATGGCTGCAGGACGTCAGCAGGCGACGAAGGATGACTGCGGCAGTGGCGGGCGACATGGCCGGCAATGGCGCAGGCGAAGCAAATGGGCCTGTTGTCGCGAGTACGCCACGGACGACCGTAGTGAGGGACTGCCGGCGCGAAGCGAGGCGATGGTTGTGCCACCCGAGCCACATAGGAGAAAACAGGCAGGGGCGTCGACGACGGCGGCGCTTGAGTGGCAACTTGAAAAGGGCCCAAGGGATGGGATGGTAGCCTGGCCAGAACGGCGGCATACGTAAGAAGGGCAGCCACAGGTTGCTGAGGCAGGGGTGGCAGGGCCTCCGCGACCTGGGCTCGGATCGTCTGCTGAAGGCTGGGAGTCAGCGCTGGTGGCGGTTCCGAACTTCAGGAATGAGCGCTATTTGACATGCGATCTCTTCTCTGATGAGCTACTGAATGTCGGGCCTGAGCTGCGGCCCTCTTGCGATCACGGCATCAGCGGACGGGAGCTCGACATGCTGTACGGTGCGGCGAGTGAGGGCGCGTTGCCTGCGGAACTACTCGTAATTCTGGCACAAGCTCATAACGGAGGCCACGGTGTCCGGCTGCTTGACCACAAGCATTTGGAACTAATCTTCATCGAGACCCTTCATATCATTTTTTATTTCATCAGCCTCGAACATATCACTGTTCACGCGCTTGCAAAGATCCACCACGTGCTCAATATCGCTTGTGAATGTCTCGCTGGGCTGCTGAGCCCGCTCTCGTAAGCGCTGTTCGGCGCGGAGTTTGCGCACGCCAGGACGGCCAAATACCTCGTTGTAGCTTGTATTGAATGTTGACCATGTGGTGACATCCACTTCGTAGTTGCGGAACCAGAGATTTGGGCGAAATCAGCCAGGTAAAACATGGCGTTAAGTTTCATGGCGTCATCCCAGTGGTTGTGCGTGTTGACCTGCTCGCCCGAAGCCAGCCAGTCCTTGACGTCAGAGTCGCCGAGACCACTGAAGACAGCCGGGTCCCGTTGTCGAGGCGTGCCGGAGCAGAGAAGCGGAGCAGGAGGCGGCTGGAGAGCCAGGGGAGCGTTATTGGGCATTTGAGATTTTAAAGTGCCGCGGCGCAACTCCAGGACGGGATCAGGGGCAACCTCCACCACTTGAAAATGGGTTTAATGGCCCTGAGAGAACCAGGCACTTAACGGTGTTCTTCTGGCCGTCGGCGGTTGTTCTAGAGCCAGTCAGCAGCGCGCGCTCAGCGATAGCACTGCCGCTACCGCGTTGACACATAATCTTCGTTACAGCTGCAAGATTTTTGGGACACAAGTGCACAAAGCACATGAAGCGGCCTGTCGCCTATACGCTCCGAACAATGATTGGCTACGCTGTATTTGGACACGAGTCCACAAAGCACATGTTGTTATGGCTGTAAACTCCTTACGGTTGAATGGCAAGAGAGAGGGCGGCAATAAGAACAGCTATTAACTTACTGCTGCCACCATAATTGACCTTCTAGATGCGCGATAGTGTACCTTGGTCATTTCCTTCATTTGGTATTGCTAGCCGGAATAGCCTATGCCTCTGTTTACTGAAGACAAAAAAAACAAAAAAAACTAAGGAGAGCATTTACACATTTAAATGTTTCGAATGCGTGAGGTCTCATCGGAGGGTCATCAAAGACTTGTCTCATTCTCTCATTCGAACGACACACGTGCTTATTATCGAACAGTATTAAAGAAACCCATACACTAAGTTAACTTTTAATCGCCTAGAAGCACCGCGGTTATATGATCTATGGGATTCGCGATCGCCTCGCTATCTGAAGGCGCTCTGTTCAATTCCCCAAGCCTACGAGCTTATTTTTGTTTTCTTCTTTGCTGTAGAAACATCGTTTTTGAGGGGTAAGTTAATGAGCAGTAATTGTCTCCCACCTTGGTGGACACACGAGCCCTGCCATGGAAGAAGACAGGAAAGTGGATGCGAATGAAGAAAGGGAGAAAGAGGAGCAGTAGTGGAGTGCTGCAGAATAATTTCTAACACCTGGGGATCTTTAACGTGCGCTGCCATCGCACAGCACACGGGCGCATTCGCGTATCGCCTCGATAGAAACGCGGCCGCTGCGGCTTGGATAGATACCGGCAACTTTGGCTCAGTAGCCGAGCGCCCTAATTACTGAGGGTACTTTTGCTATACACATCACTATTTATGGTCTATTGATCACGTAATGCGAGAGCTTGGTGATATCACTAAAAAATTTCATGCCATGAACGCCAACGGACGCTGGCTTTTGTGCTATAAGAACATATAAGGCTATCGCCTGAATAATTTTATATTGGTAAGAAAAAGCCGGATAGTGTCACCGGCAAATTTTTCTGCGCATATGAGGTGAGAACAATACATTTTTGTAGATTGGCTGCGATTGGACTATCGTTGACTTCTAAAACTAAATGCCCATTACGTAGGGGCTGGCCCGCACTGACGCCAACCTGTTTATTTTCAGTGCCGCGTATTCCGTTCTTGAGCACCAAGAGTTTTAAACTGCCGGGCTTAATGCAGCATTGTTGTTCTGCTTGTTTTTAGTACAAAACGATCTGGTATAAAATGCAGAGTGCGTGCTCCTTTCCTCACAACCAAGCGATATTTATTGCCCATAGAAGAAAATATTGTAAACAATGTTTCAATTCTCTTGCGTCTTACGCAGGTGTAGGACAAGGTACTAACTACACGTTGGAACACTGGGAGAAGGAGAACCGTTGCGGTATTCTCTCATTTACAAATGATAAAAACGGTAAGTGCAATATTAAAAATCAGTAATTATTATATGCAGAAGCAGCACTATCTGCCTAGTGCTAAATTTTTTTTTACATTACTGATTTCTTATAACTTCTACAGTCCTCCATAGAATTCAAACAAGGTAGGGTGCTAGGCCGGGAGACATGATCTCGCCAATGCTATTCACCGGTTGTTTATAGGGCCTATTCGGAAGATTTGGTGATAAGCGTTAAAGAGGAATGCCTTCGTAATTTGTGATTTGCTGATGACATTGGCTTCCTTAGTCAGTCAGGATTGGAACTGCAGAGCAAGGTCAATGAGTTCTACAGGGAGAGCACAACAGTGGGTCTAAAAATTTTATGCAGAAAACCAAGGTAATGGATAATAGTCTCGGATGGAAATAGCAGTTTACAATTGCTTGGGAATGCGGAATAAGTGGTGAGGGTATATTTTCTTAAAGCAGGTACTGACCGAAGATGCGAATCACGAAACCAAAATAACTAGAAGAATAAGAATAGGCTGCAGCTCATTAGGCAGGTGCTTTCAGGTCATGAATTGCAGTTTACCGGTATCTCTGAAGAGAAAAGTTTTAATAGCTATATTTTACCGATACTCACATAAGGGGCAAGACGTGGAGCGTAACGAAATGGGTTAAACCTAAATTGAGGACCACGCAGCGAGGTTTCGAAAGGAATATGTTTGTAACGCTAACAGGCAGGAAGAGTGTCAGAGAAAAAACGCGGGTTAATGGCATCCTAGTAGAAACCAACGAACCAAGAAGAGATGGGCTTGGGCAGGGAATTTAATGCGAAGTCAAGATAATCGATGGTCCTTAAGGGTAACGGGTGGGTTCTAAGAGAAGGCAAGCGTGGCAGAAGGTTAGGTGGGCGGACGACACTCAGAAGTTGATGAATATAAGGAGGCCGCAGCTGGCACAGGACAGGGTTAGATATATGGGAGAGGCCCTTGCTCTGCAGAGGGGTTTCATCGCGCAGGTTGCCCACTGATGGTTGGAAGGAGCTTTGAACCCTTTGCAAGACCTTGAATTGTAGCCCTTTAAGATACTGATGTAAAGTTCATGCCTTTTTCACCTTTTTACATTTTTTCTTAATATTAAATTTCTGTAGTTACCTGAAGAAGGCTATCGTCAGGGTGAAAAAGAGGGAGTCGGCATACTTACACAGTACCGATGTGAGTCCTGACGAATCCGTTGTCCAGGAGAACAGCGCTTGCGAAATTCGCAGCTCGATAGGGGGGTGCTCGCATTCTCGGCGCCGTGGTCGTGAAGGTATCGACGCAGCTGTGGACTTTGGAAGGTGTCTGCATACCACTAGAAAGACAATGGTTTGAGCAGGGACTTTTTCGTCTCCTGGCGATAGTTCCTTCGAGTTTCGGGGTTGTGCTTTGGGTGTGAGGGGGGGGGGGGGAGGCGTACTCGTTTAATGCCTGAGCAGTATGTGGTGTCTGCCAGTGCGTTCCGTAGACCAATGCACTCTAAGGCTAGCGGCAGGAGTGAACGGAGCAGTCTAGGAGAGCATGAATGAAGCATCTAAATGGCTGACAGGGAATGTAAAGTGGAACACTTGCCCCTAGGCACGGCGGAGTGTCGAGGGTAAAGCGCGCCGAGAGGCAATGTTCAGGCTGGCGGCGAGGGACAGAGTGGGAGCACTGATAATGCGCTTAATTGACTGCAAAAATTCGCACTTGCAAACACGTAACCCAATACTTAAACTAGTGTATTAGACAGCACAGAACAAACGTTCCAATTTTCTTATGGGAGGCAGGGTTCCGGTCTCAGTTTTTAAGTGGTTACAGATTCGCTATAGATATTTTCCTTGGTGGACATCCCTGGCGTATGAGTGTGCCATAACGGAAAACTAGCTCAGTTAGGTGTCGGCGAAAAAAAAAATCGGTTTCATCTTGAGGTAAGGTACTGCAGATAATAAGCTGAGTGCCACGGAATGTAATAGTTGTGTTACCACATGCAGTGACTAGAATAGCCTGTAGCACCATCTGTTGTGTAGACCTCAGAACAATGTCGACATGTTGGAAACGCTCAAGCCGGAACATTCTGAGGCACTTTCGCCGAGTAACTGCGTTGTCAGTAGTGCGCTGGCGCCTGCCGCATCTAAGCTTGTCTTCAGGAAATGCGGAGACGCACTTCCGCATATTCTTATGGTGAGCCCGTAGTACGCAGCCCGCCATCGCACCATCTCAACTGCCAAACTGTTCATGCCGGGGCTATCGGCTACTTGCCAGTCGCTCTTGATATGCTCAACAGGAGTTCTGCTCTGGCCTTCCATGGCCGCCGGACTTGGACTTGGACGCATACTTTACTTACATATATATGTGGTTTGCTCTTTGTGCTCTGTGATCCTGTTGCATTTTTCGTGCTGTTAGCAATTCGGTTGCGGTTTGCTTAATTTCGATCCTTGAGGTTGGCTCTGAAGGTGGGTGCCTTGAAGAACCAACTACAGCGGAAGAACCTAAACAACAACCACGTGACGGGTGCGCGAATGATAGAATGTTCTAAGGCAATCTGACAGAGTTTGTGTTGTTGGCTTGCCGCCGTACGGCGCACCTAAAGACCCTTGCAGTAAGGGGGGGGTACACACTGCACCACAAGCAGTTCCACGAGAGAGGAGAACGAACTGCGGCAGATAATCTATTTGTGTTCTGCCCTAGTGCCTGCCTCAGCCTTAAGAAGACGAACTATTAGAAGAACGCTCTGCTGTAATCTCGTGCTAGATGCCACGCACTAATATCTTCCTGCTAGTGTGTCGAATGGCCGCAAAGAGCGAAAACGCGGGGCAAGGGACGGTTATGTGTATTCGTGTGATATGCCGCAGCAGGGGCTTGGAGGACCAGCTGGGATAGTACATTTACAGGGTTATTTGCGAGCTATATGCTGAATTCCATGGACCTTAAATACCATTTTTACACATATAATACGCATGCATGCCACAGCGGCGCTCAAAACGATTTATTCAACTATTTAAGCAAAAAGAAAACATTTGAATTGTGAGCGATCTTTGCTAGCGATGACCAATCAGGAGCTGCGTGTGAACATAGCACAAGTTAAAGGTAAGCACAGCTGATCCCTTATGTTGACAGCGACACCAAGGCGGCACTGTGATATGCTTTATTCACCCCATAGTAGGGCGTAGAATCTGAGTGTTTTAGAGCAGTGCCTTGGAGAGAACGCGTTGTGCGAAATAAGCGTCAGCTTCGGGCATACCGGAAGAGCACGCTTTATGTTCTTTGATTTTTCGATGCGAGGACAGTCCAGGTGTGCTGATTGCCATACCAGTTTTATTTTTAAGGGGAATAAGATCATCCCCTATATCATTCAATTGTGGTCACTAATCTGGCAACCAGAGGCGAAGGGGTTCGCATTTTGCACATTCTTTTCCTCACGCCCTCTTCGTTAGGAAGTCTCACGTTAGTGTATGGGAAACGCAGACTATCCCTTTTCCTCCACTGGTCCAGAAAGCAATGAAGATGGCCTGAGCCGTTAGACATGCTCCTTTGGTCAAAAGCATTCACATCTAACCCGCCGCGGTGGCTCAGTGGTTAGGGCGCTCGACTACTGATCCGGAGTTCCCGGGTTCGAACCCGACCGCGGCGGCTGCGTTTTTATGGAGGAAAAACGCTAAGGCGCCCGTGTGCTGTGCGATGTCAGTGCACGTTAAAGATCCCCAGGTGGTCGAAATCATTCCGGAGCCCTCCACTACGGCACCTCTTCTTCCTTTCTTCTTTCACTCCCTCCTTTATCCCTTCCCTTACGGCGCGGTTCAGGTGTCCAACGATATATGAGACAGATACTGCGCCATTTCCTTTCCCTAAAAACCAATTATTATTATTATTCACATCTAACGGCAATTTTTTAAGCAGTGTGATGGGATAGCTACGAAGGCACCATAATTATCAAGATCTCTGGTGGCAAGAATGACGAGCATTCCTGACCTTTGCATAGTTTTAGCTTCTTTATCGTCGCATATGCCCCAAGTATTACAAACTCAAATATGCTCCACTTTTAAACAATAAAGTTGACGAACATTAGTGAGTGCTGGATATCAGGGTAGGGTGAATAGAAACCACGTAGCGTGTACTTAGTTCCTAAACAATTAATAAAGCGGCAGGCAGTAGGATACAGTTATCGGTATCATGTTTGGGCATCACGTGAACTGCGAATGATTGATGACGTTATAATTCTCTGGCCAAATTATGATACGCACAAATCTTTACATCTGTTGTTTTCCGAGAAAAATGTCTGCATTTACTGGCAATGTCCTTTGTTTAGTTATAAAGCCTCCACACTCGCCACATCCTGCATAAAGTGATGTTACGAAGAATTTGTTATTTTACTATTGAGAACAAGTGACTTAAAGGGACCCTTCCATAAACAAGCGCAACTAATGTGGTTTGCGCCTTTCTGTCGCAAGAAGTACACATCCACTATTTTACTTCTCAGTACGCAGGAAATTTTCCCTAGGACAAGCACTCTTCAGCCTAATAGAAGCCAATAATGGCAGTTATTTTTGGCAGCACTTGGCTAGAAAGCCTACATAATAATGAAGACTGTAGGGAAGATAACATAGTAAATTATATGAACGGTTTGCGAGGAGCTGCAAAATGCACGACGAGTTTTTATTGTTGTGCTTTTTGGAAAATGGGAAATATGAAAAAACGACATTTCAAGATTTCACTGAGGACCCTTAATCACGCCTCAAGGAGAAATTAATCCATATTGGGAAGAACAAAAAAGAGAAGATGCCTTTCTATTTGGTGTAAAGAATAAGCAGTACCGCTAAAATAGAATACACCAAAACAACGAGAAATATTTTTCGAAGTGGTTCGTTACGGTCGCGTTCTTTGTAGTAGTCATTGATTCAGTCAACGTTCATTTGCGACATTGTCTGTGTATACACAAACATGTGACTTCAAGTTGAAGATATGGCGAGGCACTAGTTAAGCCCAAGAAGAACTAATCATTCATTGAAATATCTCTAAGACGCTGTAATACCTGGTACTGTTTTAGAATGATCTGATCATAGAGTTGCCCGCACAGCTGTGTAGGGTGCTCGAAGGGTGCCTTTGCTGTGCATGCATGGCAATCACTGCTTCCTGCGGGACATGACACGGCTTTTGATGAAACCAGAAGTTAAACATGATCCATAGAAACTTGCACGCGCGATATGCTATTGTTTCGAGCACAAGGCAGCACATTAATGAGGTAAGTGTGGTCCCCGGTGTGCTGTTCGCACACTCTACACATCTGTGTCGGCGACTTTAAAGACTAGAGAACGGCGATACCATTATTGTAGATCCATTTATTTTCTAAACAATTTTTATTTTAGTGCTTGCAGCATGTTGCTAAGACCTCTGTTTCTTTTCGCTAAAGCGGCCTTTACGTTTTGGTACCTCTTGCATAGGTCGTTTCCTTCGGTATCAATTTATTGCACAGAGTGCTGACGCTCCATAACGGGGTCCCACATTAAATAATAATAAACTTCCGAATAAACCACCTCTGCCTGTTGTAAAGCATGAACGATCAGTTGCAGAAAGAACTAAGTGAAGATGAATTCCAGCTTGAGCGTGAGGAGAAAAACATAGAGCCCTTCTGATGCAATGCATCTGTAATCCAGGCGACTATTCCGGTATCAGATTACTGAATATGGCTAACCACTTTGTCATGCTTATCGTTTTAAAAGCCCTTGATTCAGTTTATCTTGACCATGGCAGCCATTATTAAAGTAAAGGGAAGATGTACGCCTGATGAGTAAACCAACGGGCCGTAAGAATGTATAGCAGTTCGTATCTTTTGCATCCTTATTCTTATTCAGCTCGGACTATCTTAAATATGCTGCATTTTTCCTGTTTCTTTGTTTCTTCAGAACTCCATTGCGAACTGCACATATGGCAGGAAAAGCTTCCTCCTACGGACAACATGTACCCTTGCGAGCTAACGCTTGATCGCATATGCTCAAATTTGCGCAAATATAGGGTGTACACGAGTGACTGCGTTCAAGAGGTTCCGCAGCATTGAGCCACAAGACTTAGTTCAGAGTACGGCTCAAAACTGATTGCCATCAATGTCAACGTAAAGAGAATGAAGGGACAGTCACATAGCAACATTATTCAAGAAGAAATCCAGCTATTTCAGAATATGAATACAAGAAGTTTGCATTTTCATTGTAACACTTGAAGAGGTGCCAATAAAGTTGTATTTTCTCGCATAATGATGAATTTTTCCCTTATATGCCCCTATGCCACTTCATTAGCGAAGGCATTTCTATTGCTATTGCTGATGGTTGGATTCCTGGCTTGATTGCAGCTTACAGCGCTTCTAAACACAGTAAAATTCATAACTTGCTTGACAATGTGCGTCGTGAAAGAAGTTTTCGTGTTACACAGCTGTGTGTAACACGAAATATTTTAAATCTCCCGCTGCGCACTTAAGCCATCCTGAGATCATGCGTAAGCCTATGTAAATTGGTATGTTGCATAGCATAAAATTCTGACACATGCCTTCTCGTTTCTTGGAGCCAGAGCCACCTCAAAACAAAGTGAACACCTCGGACTTCATTTCGTGCCTGTTATTTGGCAGGAAAATAAACTCTTGAAACTTCTCGACCCTCAGTGCGACTCACGAGTCGAGAATGAAGAAAGAAGTCATGCATGCTGTCTGGCAACACATTGATAAGGTGGTGAGGGCTGGCTGTGGATTCCTCCTTTCTTCCTCCGAAGTGCTTATTCTCAAGGTGCTACCGCACCAAAAGACCGCGCTATTTGTCAGCATGACCTACATAAGCAGCTGTTGTACCCAGCCACACCGGGATCTGGCGCCGACATGGCAGCCGGAGTGGACTGTCTCTTAATTTTGAAGCATGCGGCGAACATATTAGAGCAATGAGCTATGACAGAAATTCGGTAACTAAGTTTTGCAGCTCCCGTGAATGAAGGTCCTGGTGCGCAGATATAACAAAAGCGACAGTTATTTTTAAAACCGCAAAACAGACCTCGGGCTCAAAATACTGACGCGAGAAGAGCTTGCTGAAGTAGTCTGCGAGAAAAATACTAGGCACGATAAGCTATTTGCATTCAGTGCACGAGTGGAATACGAATATCGTATATAGGGCTATATTTCAAGGAGAAATTCTGCCAGCCTTTTAGAACATATGGAGGAATTATGTCTTCTTTAATACGACGAGAGGCCGCTCGGATAAAGTGACACATGCAATCACCTGCTCGCACAAAAAAAATTAGTGAGGGTGCAGGAGTTTGAGCAATAATGAATGATGAGGTTCTAGCAGTGGGAAGCATACAAGCAAGGACTTCCTCTAAGAAATTATCAAAGAAGATTTCAATGCATACAGTGACCTCAATAAGGAGTGTTCAGTGTAAAGCTTACGTGATTATGATCATTTCAGCTTTCGGGAGTCAATGCATATGACAACGTTTCAGCTTAATGATCGGTGTCTATCTGATACGATGACACGGGAGGCAGATTTGCTGCTTGAATCCAGTGAATGGGGCGTTGAACGGCTCAAACACGTCTGGCTCACCGTCTGCATGAATTTTCTTGTCATCTTCCCTTGAGGCGGACTAAACTTGCACCGTCTAAGCATCAATACGGCAAAATTTGCTGACCGGCCTTATTTATGGTGTTTAACGTCCAAAGTGACTCAGGCTATGGGGACCTCCGTTGTCAAGGGCTCCAGAAATTTCAACCACCAGGGGTTCTTTAGAGTGCACAGACATGGCACAGTACACAAGGCTCTAAAATTTCGCCTGCAACGAAATCCGACCGCCGCAGCCCGCGTCGTTCGGGTCAGCAGCCGAGCGCCACAACTACTGAGCGTGCGGTGGCACAGCAAATTTGACTTTCTTATTTCTGCACAAAAAAGGCACTTTAAACATCAAATAGTTGCAGAATGGCAGGCTCTTACTCGGTTCCCAGTATTCAGTGTGTAGCTGTAAATCTCAAAATGGAACTCATCATGTTCAAGTGCGTGTTATTTCTCAGATGAATACACTGTTTTCAGGGTCGAAAGGGTGTACTCTGACAAGATTAAATACGGGGGTGGAGTTCTGATAGCCTGCCGTTCTGTGCTAAATGCATTTAGGAGACCAGACCTAGAGACACACGAAGAATGTGTGTGGTTGGAAATTCCAACGTGTGACAAATCGCACTATCTAGTCGGCTGTTACTACTTTCCACCAAATTCTGCTCCTAACGTTTTTACCGATCATTTTTTGGATATTGGGGAAAAAATGATTTTTTGAAGTACAAGGTTCACATCTACGGGGACTTTAATCTTCCTAAGGTCGATTGGTCCACTGGTTTGTTGACTAGTGACTGCACCGCAACTCGAGAAAAAGCCGAATGTTTAATTGATTTTAGTAATTTTCATGGTTTATATCAATTTATTAGAATGAAGAACTGTGCTGGAAACATTTTAGACCTAATTTTATCTAATGTGCCTCTTTTTGGCGTGAAAGCGGTGCGCGATCCTCTTGTTCAAGTAGACAAATATCATTGCCCGTTTACCTTGTCGTTCTTCTTGTCGTTTCGTGCAGTGCGTGAGATGGTGCCAGAAAAATTTAGATACGCGTATGGCAATTACCTTAGGCTGTACAATGATCTTCTGGCCTACGACTGGTCAGAATTGCTTGAGACTGAGGACGTAAACACAGGCGTTGAGCTACTTACATCAACTGTACAAGGTATAATGAAAAAATGTATACCTCACCGTAAATCGAAGAAGTGTAGGTTTCCATGCTGGTTTTCGCACGATTTGAGACATTACTTGAAGAAAAAACAGAAGTATCACAAACTCTACGTGAAATCAGAAAGTGAATATTGGTACCAAAGATATTCATTGCGCAGAAAAATTGTGAAAAAACTGATTGCACGTGATGAAGCCGACTACCACAGACTTCTCGAACAGAACTTTAAAATGGAACCAAGCAGTTTTTGGGATTTTGTGCGCAAGCAAAGAAATGATAAGGTTAGTGCTGCTGTGATAAAGACGCGCGATGGCATCTGTTTTAAACATCAAGATGTGTGCCAAGCTTTTGCTGATCACTTCAGCTCTTGTTTTGTGCACCATGATAACACAACTGCTGTTATCACTCTTGAAGACAGCGCTGACTGTTTAGCTTATGATATTGTCACCGAGCATGAGGTTCTTTCGGCGATTCAGAAACTTAAGCCAAAACTTTCAACAGGAATTGATGAAATTCCCAGCTTCATAATCAAAGGA